>NC_135785.1:13770000-14022500 GCF_051106095.1 Pogona vitticeps | reverse complement strand
ACTTTCATTTTATCAATTTACACTGTATGTAATTGGAAAAATAAGGAACGTAGGGCAGGTGTCCGTGGGGAAAGATACAGGCTACAATCACCGATGTGTGAATGAAAGTAACACTTTTTTTTAATACCCCTCTTGCCTTTATGGAAATTTCTGTGTGTCATAAAGAAGCCTGCATAAGATTATCAGTACCTAAAACATAACAGCCATTTACAATTTTAAACCTTCAGAGAACTGAGGCACATGGCATGATTAAATCAGTGCTAAGTGTACTACCCATATGAAACACCCTCACTCTTCTATCTAGGGTAAAATATGCATGGGAATAAAATTACCAAGTTAGTTTCAAAGTTTTTGGCTTCAATCACCGTTTGTTCCAGCTCAGATGATAGGCCTGAAAACTCCGGTGCTTTGTAGAAGATTTGGGTGCATTTTCCAGGGACTGCATTTCATGTTATGTGGCCACACCTGCAGCTTTTACTGGTATAGCACTTGGCCCACATCAGTAGAAGTGTTTCAGCAAGAAATAGATTTCCTAATTTACCCTATACACCCAGGCCTCTGTTGATTTTGCTTCCTAGCAAGGTTCCTCTAAGCTGGGCGCATGGACACACAGAACTCTGCTTCCCTCCATGCATCTCTCTTCCTGCTCTGTGCAGCAATTGTGTTAGGTTCTGCTTGCAACAGGATCCAGCGCTTTGAGAGGGAGGAGTCACACATCCACACAGGGACAAAGCCATGTGTGTGAGAGAGGTTGAGCCCCAACCAGCAGGGCTGAAAATTAGACAGTACGTTCCTTCCTAGGCATATTATAGTGAAAATGTCAAGATAGGAGTTTCAGAATTTGAGGATGTGCAGTCCCAAAAATCGGCCAGAATGCCCCAGGTAGAGTTATGAGAGTAGAAGCCACCAAACCAGAAAGAGTTAGAATAGCTAAACAGCTAATGGGATATGTAGTTCCATTGAAGGCTGCCCCAGTGTGGTGTAATGGGTGTCAGAACATGCCCTCCCCTTGACCTTTACAAGTCCAAGAGATTCTTGGGACACTCATAGTGCATTGGGCACATTTCTTACTGTTCCTGGAAGAAACAACGTGGGAACAGCATCGAAGTAACTCCTTCTGGTTTGGCACCTTTCAGCCCCATAATTCTGCTTGGGCCTGGGGAGGGTTCTGGCCAAATTATGGGACTGGGAGTCCTTAAATTCCAAAAGTCGCATCCCTGTGGAAAGCTTTGAACCAAGATATTGTGTGAGGGAATGCACAAAATGATACTGGAGCCATGTTCTTCTTACAACTGCCCTGCATGAGTCAAGAAACCCCCATGAGCCAAGAAACTTAAAAAATGGCTGGATTGTGGTTTTGGAGACTGAAGTGAGAAGTGGACCTGAGGAAATTGAGCAGAGGCAGATTTTGCAATATGATAAATGGGAAGACGTGCTTGTTTACCAAATGAGAATAATGTGTTATAAACGATGGTGGTTGCAACAAACTTTGTCAACACTCCTTGATCACCATGTAATTACTGACAAATGTGTATAGAACATCTTCCATGATGTTACTTTACATCCTGGGAAGGATTGTTTCTGTTTTTGCCTTTTCCTATTTTGCTGTAATTATTTTATCGTTGTAGTCAATGACGAAACCAATTACAGACTAAATTACGAACTGAATTTGAGCTGGCAAAAATGGTCAGGCATAGCACATGCTCAATTTCCAGATGAATCCATGTAAGCTTTTATCCTTGTGATAGGAAATATGATTGTTATGAGATTAGTTATGAGGGAGAAGAAAACACAGCAAAGCATAATATGAGCAGCTATATTCTTTGGAGAAATATGGTAAAACTACAGTATCTCCTGTTGCTATACTTTTTTTTAATATGTCTCTTGTGTAGAACAGTATACAGTACTTGCATGGCTATGGAAAGTATTTGACCTCATCCTTTGATAAATTCCCAGTGTAGTGTAGTCGATAGAGTGATGGACTAGGACTCTGGAGAAGAGGATACGAATCTTCACTTGGTTGTGGAAGCCCACTGGGGGAGTGGAACTGGTAAAACCACTGCTTAAGCGTCTCACTTTCCTTGAAAGCCTTATTAGGGACACTATAAATTGGTTCCAACTTGACAACACAGAGCACACACATGAATACCTTGATAGTCTAATGTGAGGCATTTGGAAGAGAAACAGTAATTCAGAATAAGAAGGAAATGTCTCTTTTCTTTAAAAGGTGCATTTTATTTGTTAAAAGTAGGTAGACAAAATCCTGTTTTTAACGCCCACCAATGCAATGCTACTGGCATAACTCTCATTAGCCGATTAACACAAGAAGTTAGCATCTGTTGTTGGACATTCAGTCACACAACTCAGTGACAAACAGCAGACTCTGGTGCTAACATCTTAGCTTCCCACAATCTGCCTACAGAATTCATGCCCATTGATTGCATTATGCCCACATAAAAAACTCAACAGAACTTTGGCCAACTAATTTACACTAGCTTTAATCCATCATACACATAGGGCACATGCACAGAGACAGCAGGCTCCGATCCCAGAAGGGAGCCACTGTCTCTGAAGATGGTGGAGGTGAAAAAAGATGATGAGGAGGAGGTGGCAGGACCAGGTAGGGAGGCAATGGGCACAGGGAGGTGGGAGGCGTCCATTTTGATAAAGCAAAATGAATCGCTGAGTGGAAAAAAGTTCTGCGCTTCATTTCATTTCAGCAAAATGTCTTGCACAAACCAAACCGTGAACCAGCCCAGTTTGTGGTTGTTTTCAGTTTGTAGTTCAGTTCATGCCCATCTCTACACATCCTCAGTCAGCGGTCAACAAATGAGTGCCCTGGTTAAACACAGCTGGGAAGAGTTACTCTTTGGACTACATCACCCCAAATCCCTCAACAAGCATGGGCATGGATAATTCTGGCTGAGGGAATCCTGGAACTGCAGTTTTAAAAAAGTGCCTTTTCCCAATTCTTTGGTTGCATATGAATTTGCAACTCTCTCCAGCATTCGAAGCATTATAGCACATGTACTCTGTTCTCTTTTCAGAATCTTTCCAATGATGCCCCTCCCCACCCAACTCAGTGCAGTAATTTTTCGTTATCATTTATTTGAAGGATGTACTTTTTTCCCTCCTCAGCTTCCAGTGAATATTGTTTCTTTGGCAATTCCCTCTGTCTGTTCTCAGCCGCAGCTCATTGCCACCCACACGGTGTGCCTGGCAGCTGGGAGAGCAGATGTTCTACCGCTAGAAAGTTTTTCTCATTCAGAGCGCAGGACATCATCAGTCCTCTGTGTGGGTTTCTCTCCAGTTGTCACTGCCCTTTCGCCCTCACCTTGATAGTGATTAATTTGTGCCACTTTTCAAGTCCATCATGTACCACCATTCTTCTTGAAGGCCACACACCAACTGAGGAGCACAGTGTTTAACTTTATATAGATTAAAATAGCTGTAACCAAGAAGTTACAGGAAAAGACCCTGATGTTGGGAAAGTGTGAAGGCAAGAGGAGAAAGGGACAGCAGAGGATGAGATGGCTGGACAGTGTCATTGAAGCTACTAACATGAATTTGACCCAACTCCAGGAGGCAGTGGAAGACAGGAGAGTGTGACATGCTCTGGTCCATGGGGTCACGAAGAGTCGGACACGACTTAATGACTAAACAACAACAACAAAACCAACAAGTACAGATTTCTTCAGTTTGGAGATTGTAACCTTGGTTTTTCAATACATACTTATACAGTACCATTGACACAACCACTGCTTCAGGACATCAGAACAGGCCCCTTCCCTGGACAGGAGTTCATTTGCTAAAATTTGGCCCTGGGGAGGGAGTTTGTGGATAACAAACATTGTACTTACACATTGTAGTTACCAGGGATGGGGATTCGAGTCATGGGTTTCGTTGTCAAGTTGGACTTAAGTCACACCAGTGACTCAACTCAGTTTCCCCCCCACAATAACTCAGATTCAACACACAATTCAGAACCCACCTATCCTTCCCTCTTTTTTTAGGGGGAAAAAGCTTGTTTTTAATAGGGACTCGGGACCTAGTACCAAAGACTCAGATTAGGACTTGGGATGTGGTACCAAAGACTTGGGATGTGGTGGCGCTGCGGGCTAAACCGCAGAAGCCTGTGCTGCAGGGTCAGAAGACCAGCAGTCGTAAGATCAAATCCACGTGACAGAGTGAGCTCCCATTGCTTTGTCCCAGCTCCTTGCCAACCTAGCAGTTCAAAAGCATACAAAAATGCGAGTAGATAAATAGGTACTATCTTGGTGGGAAGGTAAAACAGCGTTCCCTAGTCACACTGGCCACGTGGCAACAGAAACTGTCTTTGGACAGGTGCTAGCTCTACGGCTTGAAAAACGCGATGAGCACTGCCCCCTAGAGTCTGACATGACTGGACTAAAAATGTCAAGAGGAACCTTTACCTTTACCAAAGACTTGAACTCAGACTTAGGACTCAGACCCAAAGACTTGCCAATAGCCCTGGCTGTTATGCATTGCAGTTATTTCACTCTTATTTGAATTTTGGTAAGCGGTGCAGAGAAGGCTTATCAAAATTGTGAATGACACAAAGTCAGATGGAATAGCTAATACCCTGGAAGACAAGACACAAACTTCAAAAAAAATCTTGATAGGTTCAAGCACTGGGCTCAATATAACAGAATGAAATTTAACAGGAATAAGTGCAGAGTTCTACAGCGGGGGGGGGGGGCAATCCACAGTTACAAAATGAGGAATGCTTGGCTTAGTAATAGTATGAGTTAGAAGGATCTTGGAATTGTTGTCATTCACAAGATTAAAAATGGGCCAACAGAGTGATGTGGCTGCAAAATAGGCCAATGCTATTTTAGGATGCATGAACAGAAGGAAAAACTCCAAATCCTGTGAAGTACTAGGTCCATTCTCTTTGACACTGCTTAGGCATTATCTTAATTCCTGTGTCCAATTCTGCACACTCCACTTTAGGAACAACGCTAACAAACCTGAACAAGTTTCAGAGAAGGGCAAGAAGGAGAATGTATGCATTGCATTGCTTTACTTTAGAGATGGGCACAAACCATAGTCTGGGAGTTCAGCCCTCTTTGGTGCCCACACAGGTTTTCCATGGGCACCGGGCACTTCTTCATTGGCAGTGGCACACTTCCCTCCCCTGCCTCCTCCAGGCGATTGCCCACTCACTGGCTGCAGCGTGCCTCCTTCCTCTGCTTTCTGCAGGAATCACCCATTCACTGGCAGAGGTGGAATCTTCTCTGCCCTTCCTCCTTATCTGAGTGCGCCATCACCTGGAGGAGGCAGAGGAGGGAAGAGCACTGTTGCAAGTAGGCAATTGCCTGGAAGAGGCAGGAGAGGGAAACGCTCAGCACCCATGGTACACCTGTGTGGGTGTCGTGCCAAACCAGGCCGAACTTCCAAACTGTGGTTCGTACCCGTCTCTCCCTTCCTTCTCAAAGGGAAAGGATGGAATAATTATTCTGCATAGGTTGCAGAGTCCTTGAGAAGAAAAAAGCTCTCTGCCTCACCTTTCATGAGCAGTGAGGAATTTCACAGGGCTTCGAAATTCTTCACTGAAGACATTGATGGAATCTATCCAGTATTCTTTCCATGCCTACTCAGGAACAATTTACGGTATTTTTCCATGTATAAGACGCCCCCATGTATAAGATGCCCCCCACTTTTCTAATCCAAAATTAAGAAATCTAAGTGGGGCTTAGCAAGTGTAGGGGGAAAGGGATAAAAGTGCTGCAGAATCGCTTTGATCCCTGCTTTCCCCTCCACTTGTGTTTGTTCTCTCCTCAGCTTACTTCCGTGTATAAGACGACCCTCAATTTTTATTCTAAAGATTTTAGACAAAAATATAGTCTTATACACAGAAAAATACAGTAATTGTTTTCTGACTTTCCATGGTCCCGATTCTCATTGATGTCCAGAGTTGTGTGTGTCTCACCCATAGGTTCTTAAGTTCTTGTATTCAAAACTTTAAAAAAAATCATTCTGCTTGATATGTGGCTTAGTGGTAGCACACATGCTTTGTGGCACAACTGCATGCAGAGTATTTTAATATCAATCCCTGGCATCTCCAGGTAGAACCAGAAGAGTTATCTTTGACAGCGGCTGCCAGTCAGTGTTGACAGTACAGGACTAGATGGGTTCAAAAGCTTTGCTCAGTATAAGGCTGCTGTTTATGTTTCTATGATCTTGAGAAACATTGAATTTAGCAAAAGTGAATGAATTCCTCTCTCCAGGGAACAGGCTTGTTCAATAAATGCCAGTCTTTTGTATGCCTACATATGCCTTTTGAAAGTCCTACAGTATTAGGTAGTTTTTGTTCCCAGGTAAATGAGCGTAGGTTTGCAGGCTAGATGCTACTGTCATGTGTCAAAATTTTAATGGGATTTGCCCAGACATGCAAAGTTACTAACCAAGAAGCTCATGCTACAGGTAATAAACTGACAGTGACAATGGTATGTGCTTATTAGCCACAAATAAGTCCCACTTCCATAAATATCTCAAGTGACTATTTTTTTTTTTTTGGCATTTTAGGAAGATGTCTACATTTGGGTTAGAATTATGGCATTTAGTTTTACAGGAAAGATATCTGGAATCAGGCAGTACAAATATGTTTGAAAAGAAGAAGTGCAACTAATACTTCCTATATTTATGCAAATGGATAACACATTAAGATGTTAGTAGATTTGTTCAATGGTCGCATGGTAATAATGAGCACATCACTCTACTGCATGGCTGTTTAAAATATAAAGTACTCCATGAAGAAATAGCAACATTATAAAAAAAGTGTGCATTTTGAAAAGTGTGCACGTGTGGATATAATGCAACATTATGGGTTTTTTTCCTAGACTGTAAGCAATTCAATTATTTTGTTTCAGAGATAAATGAAGCAAAGCTTATTGAGCCCAATCAACTTTTCTTTCCAGGGAGTTGTAGTTCAATTTCTCTCTTAATTGGAATTGAGCACTGTGGACTCCCTTCATAGTAGTAAGCAAAATCTGGCAATAAAGTAAGCACTCCCAATTTATATTAAAAGTTTGTGAAATCTAGTGGTGGAGAATGAGCAGTAGATCTAGTTTAGATTTAACATTCCAAGAAATGTGTTGGAATAATAACAATAAAACTTTCCCAGTTTGAAAAGCTATTGGATTGAAAATGATTTTCTTTTCCTTGTAGAAGAATTCAGTTACTCTGAGTTTTGACCATAAATTGAAGGGGAAAACAAGTAATGGAAAGATGAGAAATGTCACTCCAACAATGAGTGACTGAAAGTGCTATTTACTTACCTTGCTGACAACCAGTGACTTGAATTGCCTCATGAAGTAGCAACATATTGGTCACCTGCACAGAGAATTTTCCTCTTGAAATTCTTTTGTAGTAGAAGCCAAGCAGCAATTCAACCTGCTGCACGAAGAAGCACAATCGATTACTTTAATGCAGGTTGCCAGCAGGAAGGTGTAAAAGTGTCTTTATTCTGTCCCAAAGGAGAGTTCTCAACCTCAGGTACAGATATCAGAATCTGCTTATGCCAAGTCACGCCACCGTCCCGTGCGGTTCAGTATTGCCTGCGTGCCGCGGAATGGCCGACCTGTGGGGTTCAGCCAGGCAGCAGCCTTATTAAATAACCCAAAGAGGAGAAAATGGTAAGAAGTGTAAAGAATTGGTCTGTGCCACCTGTTTCTTAGGGTTGATTGTAGTTGCTTTTAATGCTTTCATCTTTATTTTTTGTTTTCTTTTGCATTTTATTTGTTGTAACCACCCGGAGTAGTGCCTTGGCACAAAAGGGAGTGGGAAATAAATGGATGGATGGATGGATGGATGGATGGATGGATGGATGGATGGATGGATGGATGGATGGATGGATGGATGGATGGATGGATAGATAGATAGATAGAAAGATAGATAGATAGATAGATAGATAGATAGATAGATAGATAGATAGATAGATAGATAGATAGATAGATAGATAGATAGATAGATAGATAGATAGATAGATAGATAGATAGATAGATAGATAGATAGATATCAACTGTGTTCAAAGGTGAGCTACACCATCCTAGCTCAAATCCCAATCCAGAAATAAATGCAAAGTAAGCCTATCAAAAAAAAAAAAAAAAGGGACGTGGTGGCGCTGCGGGCTAAACCACAGGTGCCTGTGCAACAGGGTCAGAAGACCAAGCAGTCGTAAGATCGAATCCACACGACGGAGTGAGCACCCATCGCTTGTCCCAGCTCCCGCCAACCTAGCAGTTTGAAAGCATGCAAATGCAAGTAGATAAATAGGGACCACCTCGGTGGGAAGGTAACAGCGTTCCGTGTCTAAGTCGCGCACTGGCCATGTGACCACGGAAGATTGTCTTCGGACAAACACTGGCTCTATGGCTTGGAAACGGGGATGAGCATCGCCCCCTAGAGTCAAACACGACTGGACAAAAATTGTCAAGGGGAACCTTTACCTTTACCTTTAAGCCTATCACAGCCTATTTGCTCTAAAGATCAGGAGAAGGCTTGCCCCATCTTGCTCCTGCTTCCCTCCCCATTGGTCAGTGTTTGGAAGAGAGAGCTAGAAAAGACCCCCAAGAGCTTCTGATGGGTTCTCAGTCTCACTTCAGTCCTATTTCAGAAGCCACTTGTGAGACAAACTCATACTGCTGTCAGAAGCAGGCGAGAGGAGGCAAAAGACACCAAGGAGATGATGTTGCAGCTTCACATAGGGGTTGTGATGTCATAGACTCATGAGTAGGGAAGTCTTGCCAGAAAAAAAGGGGGTTCCACCAGTCTGGAGGTCTTGCGAGAACAAAGGGTCTTAATTCTGACAAAGAGGGGGAAGGACTGAGCTGTCCGTATCAGCAACTGCCAGAGGAATAAAATTCTCTACGTAAGTAGTGAGTGACTTTTGACTGTCCAGAGGTTTTTGGATAATCACTCCCATCATCTCTTGCCATGGGCTGTGACTTTGAACCAAAAGGAGGAAAGCAGGAGATAGAAACATCTAGATGGAGGTTAGTTTGCTGAAATTGTGGGCAACCCAGGCCTCCCCTGATAGACGGCAGGTCTGCCTGAGGCTCAGCAGACAGGGCCTCTGGACTGGACCCCAAAATCATCTTATTGATATGCATGTTATGCTGAACTATATGTTATATTAAAGCTTATTGGGGGGCACACTTTGTGCTGCTTACCTTGGGTGTCAGAATTGCTGGCTATGGCTCTGCTGGTGACATCACTGTCACGGTATCCTTGCAGCTATGGCACAGGATACTGGCCTCGAATTCTCTTCTTAAATTCTTTGGTATGCTGCATTAGCCAACATGTAATATAATCTTTAGTGCTTCTTCCTTCTTTAAATTTAGCTTGAATATTGCATCTTTGTTACTTCGTACATGGTAAAAGTCTCTGTTATAAAATCCTGAGCAATTTCTTCTTCCAATTGTTTTCAGAGTATCTCTCACTTCAATTTCTAAAACTTCAAAATCTTCATCAAAGTATTTTTCTTTAAGAAATCTTCCATCCTTTGATCTTCTGCAGTACCCAGTGTGGTGCAATGGATAGATCCTCTTAGGGTGTCTATGAGTTGGATGTGACTCTTTTGGCACAAAACACACATGTACCATTTCCATCTTCTTTTTATTTTCTCTTGGTCAGATAAGATGTTTATGCTCTCTTAAGATCTGAAATGTAGGTTTAATTTTCCCTTTGATTTCCTGATGTTATTGGAAAGCTCTCATGTCTCTCCCCCCCCCTTTTTTTATTCTTTTCTATTTCTTTGCAAGGATTCTTATAATAGTTCATTTTTTCTCTATGTGCCAGTTAATAAAAAGTAGTCACTGGGATTCCCATCCGTTATTAACAATTCTAAAAGTAGCATCAGTCAGAGGCTTTTCTTTCAACTGCAGAAATAGGTTTTTTTGCAGTTCTCCTGGTTCGCGATCAGTTATGTGATCAAAATCTGTTCTTTTGCATGGTCTTCAAATTCTTCAGAAACATCATTTAAGTTATATTTTGGCAGTACAGTATGTTTGTTTTAGTGTTCTAGTGTTCTTAATCAGTATTGCTGTAATTTTATCTATTAACATTCATAATCTGTACTACATCTTACTCCTGATCATGTTTTTCCAGAGAGAATAGAGCTACTCTATCTTTTGCTTCCAATTATGTAGTTTATTTGATTTCTGGTGACATCTATTTGCACAACTCTTTGTTCAGTTACCTGAAGCACATGTTTGCAATGAATAATTTGCTGGCTTCACAGAATTTAATGAGTTCCTCTTCTACTTTATCTCTGACTCCTATGTTTGCTTCTACTTTATTTCCTATTTTTGTATTCTAGCCACCTAGGATAATTGGTTTATTCTGTTATAGCATGTAATCAGTTTCTTCCTGGGCACTTGCATAAAAGCTTTCAACAAGCTCTTCTTCAGCATTTGTAGTTGGAGCACAGACAGGTTGATGGGCCTTCCATGAATCATAGAATAATTAAATTTGAAGGGGCCTATAAGGCTATCGAGTCCAACTCCCTGCTCAATGCAGGAATCCAAATCAAAGCAGATCTGACAGATGGTTGTCCAATTTTTTCTTGAATTTCTCCAGTATTGAAGTACTCACCATCTCCCAAAGTAATTGGTTCCATTGTCTGACAATAATGTGACAATATTTGGTCATATTTTCCATTATAGCACCTTACTGCTTGTGGTACATATCAGCTCATTATTAGAGCCACGTAATTTCCTCTGAGCTAGTTGTTTTGTATTTATGTGATTTAAAAATATCCTATTTCTGTACACTTTAGTTCACTCACTTCATGTATCACAATGTTAAAACATTCTATTTCTTTATGTTTTCAAACTTACTTTGGCTCATCCTTCTCATTCGTCAGTTACATGTTGTGCAGCCCCAGGTATTCCCTGATGAAGGTAAAATTTAGTAGTAACATGAATTCTCATTACTGTTCACATGAATTAAGGAAACAATGCATAACGTACAGAAATAAATGCAGGAAAAATATAACATGGTCTCCTGTCTCACTAACATTTGCTTCATAGATATTAAGGGAAGGTCTTTTTTTTTTTTTTTTTTTTTTTGAAGGCAAGAAAACAGACAATTTTTCTTATTTGGGAGAAAAGTGGAAAGGAGCTTCTGAGGAAAGATGTTATTGATTAAATCAGTCATCTACACATCATTCTTGTGACCATGGCTCAATAGAACTGAAAGTTTTGTTATGTAGATAGAAGTATCAGTTCTGTTGTAGAGTTTGTCGTATTATAAAGGGTAAACAAGAGTTTAAGATGTTGGGACAGCATCTTAAAAATCAGAGACATCACCTTGCCGACAAAGGTCCGCATAGTCAAAGCTATGTTTTTTTCCAGTAGTGATGTATGGGAATGAGAGCTGGACCATAAAGAAGGCTGACCGCCAAAGAATTGATGCTTTTGAATTGTGGTGCTGGAGGAGGCTCTTGAGAATCCCCTGGACTGCAAGGAGAACAAACCTATCAATTCTAAAGGAAATCAACCCTGAGTGCTCACTGGAAGGACAGATCCTGAAGCTGAGGCTCCAGTATTTTGGTCATCTCATGAGAAGAGAAGACTCCTTGGAAAAAACCTTGATGTTAGGAAAGTGCGATGGCAAGAAGAGAAGGGGACGACCGAGGATGAGATGGCTGGACAGTGTTTGCGAAGCTACCACCATGAATTTGGGATCACGAAGAGTCGGACACGACTTAACGACTAAACAACACCAATAATTAGTACATGAGAAATCAGAACCAACTGTTATTGGAAAGTTTGGTTGGGGGGACAGAAATGAAGCACGAAAAGAACTCATCGCATTTTGTGAAGCCAGTGATCTGTTTATCATAGACATATGCTTCAGGTAAATGGCTGTACACATCGATATCACCAGATTATCAATATAGAAATTACAAAGACTATAGAATTGGCAGCAGATGGAGAAGCTGTATTCTCTCTGCCAAAAGAAGTCCAGGAGTGGGTTGCAGTACTGGTCATGAATGGTTTTTAGCGAATATTAAAGTAAAGTTGAAAAAGAACACTAAAAGAATCATAGTGCCAAAATATAATTTAATTAATATTCTTGATTAATTTAAGGTCAATCTAATTTCTAAGCTCAATTGTGAACCAGAGAAACTGTGGATTGAAAACAGATATTAATGAGGAAGAATGCAAGACAATACCTGTAGTAAAAAGAAAAGAAAAACCTAAATGGATGATGGAAGAAACATTTAAAATTGTAACTGACAGACTAGAGGTAAAAGTAAAAGGTGACAGAAATAGGGTCAGAACTCTAAATGCAGTTATTCAGCAGCCGTCATGTAGAGACAAAGAGAACAACTGCAACAACCAGTGCAAAGAAACAGAGAACAACAAAAAGAAGAAAAATAAGAAGATCCAAGAAATTAAAGGGAAAATTATGCCTAGACTAGGAATGCTGAAAGAACAACAGGGAAACACATTATCTGGCCAGAAGAAAATAATGAGAAGATAGAAACATTATACCAAATACATGAAGTGATAAAAGGATGACAGACTGCTTTTAAGAGGAATTCTATGGTGAATAACCTGGAGTTCCAGAAAGTGAAGTGAAAGCTCCTCTGCACTGGCATAGATACAACACAAATAGAACTGTTTCGAGCCACAGAGGCTGAATCTGCCAAAACCCTAACAAGAATATGCCATCAAATATGCAAAACAAAATAATTGCCCACGGACTGGCAATGTTCAAAAAACATTTGAGTTCCCAAGAAAGGAGATGCCAAGGAATGCAGTAACTATGGGGTTATTGCTTTAATTTCCCAGTGATGCTCAAGGGATTCACCTCACGTGGAGCAAGAAAGGGCAGCTATACAAGCTGGATTCTGAAAAGGATGAGGCACTCAAGATCATAATGCAAATATTCGCTGGGTACTAAAGTGCAGCAAAGGCAGGATTCGCTGCAAAAGACAACAATTCTGGGAAGGGTTGAAGACAGCAGGAAAAGAGGAAGGTCAAATATGAGATGGATTGATTCTTTAAAAGAAGCCACAGGTTTTAGTGTAGAACAGCCAAGCGGGGCTGTTGAGGACAGGACATTTTGTAGATGTCTCATTCATAGGGTTGCCATAAGTTGGAAGTGACTTGACAACACATAACTACAATTCATACTGTGCAAAACAGATGGATCAAAAATATTTATGGGGCTTCAGCATGAAAGCCATTTTAGAATTAATACCTACTAACTCATCCTGTGTCCAGATGGGCATCCATCCTGTTAATATGGATTGTACAGCTACTGTCCTTTGCACCATGATTGAAAAGCTTTTGCCCCAGAACTCATATGAACGTTAACCTCTAGCATGCAGGATAATGAGCCTTGTCTCTAATCTGCACTGATTTTCCTATATGCAATGATTTTTTTAAAAACAATCCTTGTTGAAATAAATGAATGTTCAGGAATTTTCAGACAGGAAAACCAGAATATGAATTCTTCAAAAAGCAATGCTAGAACACATATTCTTCTATCAGAATGCATGTATATGTTTGCATCTAGTAACCACAAATACTATACTCAGAGTGGTATAGATTTATCAGATGGGCGGGATATAAATCAAATAAATAAATAAATAAATAAATAAATAAATAAATAAATAAATAAATACTACAGTGGAACCTCGACTTACGAACGTCCCTACTTGAGAACAATTCGAGTTACGAATGGCTCCATTAGCAAAAAGTTGCTTCAACCTGCAAATGGAGCCTTGACTTACGAACCAAAAAGGAAAAAAAAACCCTTTCCTGCCCTTTTTTGACCTAAGTCCACCTTAGGAAAAAAAATTTAAAAAATTCACCCCCTAGTGGTAGAGTACGCATTAACCAGCTTTGCATTAGTTCCTATGGGAACTAATGCCTCTACCTATGAACAGTGCCTCGATATATGAACGCAAACCGGCAGATACGGATTAAATGGTTTTCAATGGATTCCTATGGAAAAGTTTGCCTCGACTTACAAACTTTTCGACGTACGAACTTAATTCCAATATGGATTAAATTTGTAAGTCGAGGTACCACTGTACATTCTGTTTAAGGCAATTTTGATTCTGCAGGTCACCGAGATGAAAAATTCCTAAAGCCCTATGAGATACATTGTCTCTCAAGCAAGAAAACAGCAAGAAGTATTTCTCCTTTTCATCAATATTTCTGCAATGTATGTGGTAAAAGTGCATGAGTGATTTTTTTTTTTTGGTGCGGAAGGCATGCATAAAAATTCACTAGAGGGCAGTTATGTTTAGTTGATAGTACATGCAAAAAAATTTTTTAATGGAGAGACTTTATTTTTGAACCAGCATAATTTCCAGTTGCTAAAGAAGGAGTTACAGCTAAAGAAAGGCATGCTGCTTATATATCACTCCATAGTGCTTAAAGCACTGGTTTACAAGTTATTTATGCAGGCTACATATTATCCACCTGCCTTGGTGAGCTGAGTACTCATTTGACTGACCTCGGAAGAATGGAAGGTTGAGTGGACCTTGAGCCAGTTGCCTGGGATTGATCCCTGGGATGTGAGCACAGTTCTAGCATCAGTACAGCAATTTAACCACTGGGCCATGGTGTTCTGTCATGAGGTGAGTGAAGGGATGGAAAGATTTGCTTTCCTTGACTTGGAAATCTGAGCTTTTTTAAAGACTTCCAAATTTTCCGTCAAATAAAAACATATACAAAACCACTGAGGGGGGACTTTATGAGAAAAGTGTGTGCATTTGTTCTCTAGCTCACTAATTTATAATAAATGATTCAGTGGCTCCCAAACTTGGATCCCCAGGTGATCTTGGACTGCAATTCTCAGAAAATCTGGCCGGCACATCTAGTGGTGAAAGCTTATGGGAGTTTCAGTCCAAGAACATCGGAGGACCCAAGGTTGCTAGTCAAGAAGGAAAAGTTATACAAAATGCATGCATTAGGATTAGAGTTTATACACATGTATCTGTTTTGTAAGAGATACATACAGATTTCAGCAAGGAGGAAACAAATTGTTACAAAGGAAACCAACCGGGTTGAGATTTTTTAAAAAAACTTCTGGAATTATGAGAAGTGCAAGAAAAATGAGACAAGAGTTTTGCATCCCAAGCTAAGCAAGAATGCTTCATAATAAATGGGATGTGTTGGCATCAGACATTAAGATTACAAATATATTTATATATGTTATAGTTCTGCATTATGTTCTGAATATAATTATTCTCCAAACGATGCATGCATCAATTAGTGAATACTGGACTTTGAATCAAACTGTAAACAGGGCTGCAAGTCAATGTACCTGTGCATCTTACATGTGCTTTCATTTTTAAGTTCCCATGGGATAGCTAGAGTGGTAAGAACAGGCCTTGATACAAATGAGCATTGAGGCCATTAGTTTCTACATGCTGTAGCTTTGTCATTGAAGTCAGTGCTCTGAGAATTATGTAGCTGGTCCTTTCAGCCTCTACATGAAAATCAGGAAATATGAATCAAAGTGCCTGTGATTAAATTGGAACAAGGCATCTGTAGAGATTTAGGGAAAGGCTTGTTGTTCTGAAATGATGGAAATGGAACCCAGTCCTGCATAATAAATATAAACCAAGACATCTCTCTGTTGTAATAAGGCACTTTTACTCTCTTCAGACATATGTGCAACAAACGGACTGCATTGGGGTATGTGTGTGATTATGGGATGGAGCCAAAAGTCCCAAAGTGGAGCAATCCATGTATGGATCAGTTGTGTTCTATCTGACATTTGTGTGGTCAAAACCTTTTAAAAGAAACTGGATGATTTGAGTCGTGGGAAGGAGAAATGGAAAATATACATGATCAGGAGACTGTGCTACTGGTGCCAAAGGGGAAAGCGAGTGACAACTGAGCCCCCTCCCTTAATTAAGTTCCTGCAGACTGAGGAATCACTGAGACATTAGGGAGAACATAAACTGAAGTCACTGCACAGTACATAGCTTTGAAAGCATGCAAATGCGAGTAGATAAATAGGTACCACCTCAGTGGGAAGGTAAAACAGTATTCCCTAGTCACGCTGGCCATGTGGCAACGGAAACTGTCTTTGGACAAATGCTGGCTCTACGGCTTGAAAACAGGATGAGCACCCCCCCCCAGAGTTAGACACGACTGGACTAAAAATATCAAGGGGAACCTTTACCTTTACCTTTATATGTGTGGGGGGGCTTTGAATTAATAGGTTACAACATTTAGGGTGTGAAGGTGTGTTCCCCTACTGCCCTTTTTCTTCTTGTTGCTGCAGTGGTCCAAATTCACTGATCAGCCACAACATTAAAACCACCTACCTAACATCAGGTAGGTCCCCCTTGGGCTGCCAAAATGCTCTGATGTGTTGAGGCATGGACTCCACAAGACCTCTGAATGTGCCCTGTGGTATCTGGCACCAAGACATGAGCAAGGGATCCTTTAAGTCCTGCAAGCTGCAAGGTGGGTCTTCCATGGATTGGATGTGATGTTCCAGCACATGCCATTGATGCTCAACCAGATTGAGATCTGGGGAGTTCGAAGGCCAAGGCAACACCTTGAATTCTTCCTCAAACCATTCCTGATCATTTTTGGCCAGTGTGGCAGGGTGCACTATCTTTCTGAATGAAGCCACTGCCATCCAGGAATACCATTGCCACAAAGGTGTGCATGTATATGATTTGCAACAATCTCTAGGTAGGAGGTATATGTCAGAGGAACAGCCATATGAATGTCAGGACCTGAGGTTTCCCAGCAGAACAACATCCAGAGCATAACACTGTCTCTGCTAGCTGGTCGTCTTCCCATAGTGCATCCTGTTGCCATCTCTTCTAATGACACATACATACCTGGCCATCCACCTGATATAAATGAAAAAATAATTCATCAGAGCAGGCAATTACTCAGATCTCTTCACTTGCCCATATTTCCTGCCTTCAACACATGAGATTTGAAAACTGACTGTTCGCTTGCTGCCTAATATATCCCACATCTTGACAGGGAGTGTTAAACCACTTCTGAATACTCTTGGAAATCGCAGAGTCACCGTGAGTCAGAATCCCATCTGACTGAGTCCCGTTGCCGTGAGAAGGATGGCATAAAACCAATCAGTTAATCATTCAGTCAGAATCAACTTGATGACATGTAATTGTTATTGTTATTGTTATTGTTATTGTTATTGTTGTTGTTGTTGTTGTTGTTGTTGTTGTTATTATTATTATTATTATTATTATTATTATTATTATTATTATTATTATTATTATTATTATTATTATTATTATTATTATTATTATTATTATTATATAGATGGCAACTACATAAGGATACTTATCTGAATAGTTGACCATCCGTCACTGAAATATATGCCTAGATTTTTTCCTCTTTCCTATTGGTGGATTTCTTCTTTATGAAACTATTATTAATCTTCTTGAATAATTTATTTCTAGCTTTTTATTTGGTGGGGTTTTTTTGGGGAGGGGGTTCTATTTACATGCTTATATATATTTTTGTTTTCTTGTGGACTTAAGCACAATAAAGCTATGTCTTTTTAGAAAAAGGCTCTGGAAAAGTCCATAATGGTTTCGAAAACAGAAGCCAGTAAGGGAAGAGGAAAATGTACCATGAGATGAAATGACTCAATAAAAGAAGCCATAGCCTTTAATTCACAACACTTAAGCAGGGCTGTTAATGATAGGACATTCTGAAGGTCACTAATCCATAGAGTTGCCATGTATTGGAAGCAGCCTCAAGACACATCAGTCGAGGTGGATGAGTCTTATTTCATGGGCATGAGGGCATGAGTCTGCTGCTAGCTTTAGTCCAGAGTTTACACAATCTATTTAAGTTGCTGGGTCCTATCCTGAAAATACATTTATTTATTTATTTATTTATTTATTTATTTATTAGATTAGATTAGATTAGATTAGATTTGATTTGATTTGATTTGATTTGATTTGATTTGATTTGATTTGATTTGTACCCTGCCCATCTGGTCTATGCGACCACTCTAGGCGGCTTCCAATATAACATAAAACAATAAAATAACACAAAATATTGCATAAATCATACAATAATAAATACTGTACAATACAAAGACAGAATAAGAAATAAATAAAGAAAAAATAAGAAGAAAATGAAATATTGGCTGGAGGGAAGGCCTGAATATACAGCCATGTTTTTAATTGACTTTTAAAAGGTGGCCAGCATGGGGGCCGCGTGAATCTCCAGAGGGAGGTTGTTCCAGAGGTGAGGAGCCACTGCCAAGAACGCCCGATTTCATGTCTTTTCCTTCTTTCTGGCACCTTTGATAAGGCCTCTGAAAGCCAGACTTAGACTCACTATCCCTACAAACTTTCAGTCACTGGCATCTGCTTCAGCACATAATCACAAATCCAATTACTGGCTCCAAGAACACGTAATCCTAATTTGTTATCTGCGCCCATCTGAGTGGGGAACACCACATAGATTGCACAATATGGGACAATATACTCCCAGATAATATAGATCTATGGTGGTGGTTCTGTCCCTTCACACATACACACAAATGTTAAGAGATAAAATCAGGGCTAGTTTAAGATCATTAACAAACCCATCCTGGAATTAATCTTAGAAAGAATAGAAACTGTTCAAATAGAATGCCTACCCCATCCATTTTCCTACCAACACCATAAAAATTTCTTGTGGGAGTGACTGCCATCTGTTAATAATGCTCTGAATGGAAAAGTCACATTCTTTTTGGCAGTCCTGAGCCTACAAATAATAATAAGCATGGAGAGAAAATGTTGTGTGTCCTCTAGTGAACTACAAATGTGCCCCCCCCCAGGAATTGCGCTTCACACTTTCATAATACATTCCCACTGATTGGCCTGGAGTCATTCTTTTGGCTGTTAGGAAGCCGTGTTTATAAATGCAAAAAATCCAGGAGAATTTATTTGTCGAGGATGTTTGTATGAAAGAAGGCTGACATGTTTGTTCCCAAGAAACTGGGTTTTGTTTCAAGGCTGTGGTATCGTTTTTTGCAATTGTACACCTTCTTTCCCTGAATTGATTGTGTAACCATGGTAGCAGGAGCTGCTTGCTATACTCTGTATCCACATTCTCTGAAGCCTAACAAAATAAAACAAAAAGAAATGCAATAGGAGGAGGAGGAGAAAATGTAAATTAAAACTTAAACTAAATCACAGATGGGCATGAACCACTGGTTCATGCTGGTTCATTTATCCTCCATGCAGGTGGATACCCTTCCTTCCTTCCTTCCTTCCTTCCTTCCTTCCTTCCTTCCTTCCTTCCTTCCTTCCTTCCTTCCTTCCTTCCTTCCTTCCTTCCTTCCTTCCTTCCTTCCAAATGTCACATCATTTGTGCCTCACCTCATTCTAGGAGTGTTAGGTTTGTCTTAGGTGCAGCTTCTAAAATTGAGCCATCTTCTTTAGTTCCAGTCTTGTCACACTTAAAATGTCAGTTTTGGATATGTGCAAGTACACATGTATGAACACAGCCAAATAGAGATGGGAATTATTTTATTTGGCATGCATTTCTAAGTGGAGCAAGTTAATAGCCCTCCCACGACTAACATGTGAATTAGAATATTGCTCTCATGTTTTGGCTCAAAATCTAGGTACATACAAAAATACATACAGAAATGTGCTTATTAGGGAAAGTTGCATTGAAAGTAGGAGATGAAGGAAAATGGATGCAAAATGCATTCATCCGGAGGAAATGTGTATAAAAAGTAATGTAAAAAATTAATGTAAATGTTTATTTTATTTTATTTTATTTATTGGATTTATATGCTGCACCATCTGGCAACCGGGCCACTCTGGGTGGCTAACAACAAGATAAACAGTACAATATCAAAACACAATAAAAAATAAAAAAAATCAACAAATATAATATACCTCTTTTTCTTTTACAAATTGGAACTGATGTGGAAATTGTATCTAAGAGACTTAATAATTTAAGTCTGAAGGAAGACAGATTCATCCATTCCCTCTAAGACGCCACATAGCTCTCAGCCAAGGCCTCACTTTCAGTCTTGTGTCCAGTTCTGGACACCGCACTTCAAGAAGGATGCTGACAAATTGGAACAAGTTCAGAGGAGGGCGACAAGGATGATCAGGAGGCTGGGAACCAAGCCTTATGGGGAAAGGCTGAAAGAACTGGGCATGTTTAGCCTTGAGAAAAGAAGACTGGGGGGTGATATCACAGCACTTTTCAAATATTTGAAAGGCTGTCATACAGAGGAGGGGCAAGATCTGTTCTTGATCATCCCAGAATGCAGGACATGGAACAATGGGCTCAAGTTGCAGGAAGCCAGATTTCAGTTGAATATCAGGAAAAACTTCCTGCAAGAGCAGTACAACAATGGGATCAGTTACCCCAAGAGGTGGTGGGTGCACCAACAGTGGAGACATTCAAGAGAAACTTAGACAACCACCTGGCATATATCCTTTGATTTGTATTCCTGCATCAAGCAGGGGGTTGGACTTGATGGTCTTACAGGCACCTTCCAACTTCACTATTCTATGATTCTATACACTACAAAATGATACAACATTAGAAGTTATGCCTTAGCATAACTTTAACCCCCAAAAGGCAATCACTTTTCATAATGATAAACCAATGTAGCATGAGACAGAATCATGATATCCTAACTTTGTAGATCTGGAAAGGACAACACAGGCCATCAGATCCTTTCCCCTGACAAAACAAGAAATCCACAACTAAAGCATAGTGAGCAAATTAAGCCTCTGTTTAAAAACCTTTAATAAAGGAGATCCCTTTACTTTCTGAGATAGTACCTTCTGCTGTCAAATAGCTCTTATTGTCAAGGTGTTTTTCCTTTAGTTGAAATCTCCTTTCTTTTTATTTGAATCCACTGGAGGGAAAAAGCTTGCTCTGTCAGTCATGCAGCAGCCCTTCAGATATTTGAAGATATCTATTCTGTCTCCTCCTCTTCTCCTGCCTAAATATGCTCAAGTCTCTCAACTGCTCCTCATGGAATGTGTTTCTCCAGGCCCTTTACTACCTTGGCCACTTTAAGACACATATCCATTCCATATCACCTGGCAGGACAAAGTTCCAAACAGAGTAGTCCTAGAATGAGCTGGAATTTTTAGCATGTATATATTACTGAAACAGTGACGTCTACGTTGGCTTGGACATGTTGTGAGAATGGCTGATGGTTGGATTCCAAAGGATCTCCTGTATGGAGAATTAGTGCAGGGAAATCGCCCCAGAGGGAGACCACAGCTGCGATACAAGGAGATCTGCAAGCAGGATCTGAAGGCCTTAGGAATGGACCTCAACAGATGGGAAACCCTGACATCTGAGCGTTCAGCCTGGAGGCAGGCGTTGCATCACGGCCTCTCCCAATTTGAAGAGACACTTGTCCAGCAGGCTGAGGCAAAGAGGAAGTCACAAAAGGAGCAAAATCAGGGAGCTGGTCAGGGGACAGATTGGATTTGTCTTCAGTGTGGAAGGGATTGTCACTCTCAAATTGGCCTCCTCAGCCACACTAGATGCTGTTCCAAGACCTCCATTCAGAGCATGTTATCATAGTCTTTCGAGGCTGAAGGATGGCTAACTAACTAACTAAAAATCTGTTCCCTGTCATCTTTCTTAAATTCTTTTCTCCAGAATAGGAGACCTGCATTCCAGTTGAGGCCTGGCAAAAGCAGAATAAAGTTATGGTATTGTTTTATTTGAACTGGACACTATACTTTTGTTGATGAAGCCTAGAATTACCCCGCTCCATCACATCATAATGTTGGCTGGATTTTAGCTTGTGGTTTGCTGGGACTTCTGGGTCCTTTCTAACACATACTACTGCCAAGTTGAGCACCACTCATCTGGAACAGGAGGGTTTTGACCTGGCGCCGACTTTGGTGACATTTTGGCGCCAGGTCAAAACCTTCCTGTTCCAGAAGGCTTTTAATTGAAATAACATCAACTGTGGGTCCTAATGGCAATTTTAATTGCATTTTAATCATTTTATTTTTTTACTGAATTTCAATTGAATTTTAACTATTGTAAGCCACCCAGAGACCTAAACAAACAAACAAACAAACAAACAAACAATATTTGTGCACCTGATTTTTATTGTTTATATTTCCTGCATACATTTTTCCCTAATAAAAAACATTTTTTTCGGTCCAAAGTTATGCTTGCACACACTAACATGGCTAGCTTTTCCAAAACTATATCTATGAAAGGTACTGAATTTAGCTGAATTGAGTGGAAATCCATCAACCTCATGGAGAAATGTATAAAAAATTGCCAAATAATCCCACTCTTACACCTGCAAAAGTGGACTTGATCCATACATTGAAACAGAGCAGTTAGTCTTCAAGGTACCACAATGTTGTTGACTTTTTTATTTTTTATGTTATTACCTCTTATGTTTGCACAGACTAACACTGCTTCTTCACTGATGTGTTTCAACCTAAATTGAAACAGCCTAAATTGACAATAATGAAGAATTTAGCCCACATTGCTTTCATCCCTAGTGTTCACTTAAGCCGAATTTGTGTATTTGCAAGTAAATCCAAATGTCAATAAACCTCCAGTGACTCCCTTCCAAGTGGAAGCAGATCTTGGTAAGCAACATACTCCTAGTCTTGGGATGGAAATAACAATCTGCTACAGTCATATACTGATGATGTTTCCTTTTGCCTTTTTTGTCTTCTCAGCTCTCCCTACTAGAAGAAGCAGGCTTTGGAGGTGTCCTCCTTTATGTCGATCCTTGTGATTTACTAGAGGCTCACAATCTGAGCAGCAAAGCATTTATGGTGACTTTAAATAGTGGCGGTGACCCCTCAACACCTGGATATCCAAGTATTGGTAAGTAGATGGCCCATTCAGCTGTTGATAAAGACATTTTATTTAAAACACAGGATGGTAGTTGTCATAAGAACATAAGAAGAGCCCAACTGGATCAGGCCAAGCTTCCTGTATCTAACTGTGTCCTCACCAGATACCTCTTGGAGCACACAAGACAACTAGATACCTGTCTCCTGATATCCCTCCCCTCCATCTGGCATTTGGAGGTCCCTTCCTTCAAAGCCTGGAGATTATACATCCCCATCATTGCTTGTAACCTGTGATGGAATTTTCCTCCAGAAATCTGTCCAATCCCCTTTTAAAGGCATCTAGGCCAGATGCCATCATCACATCCTGTGGCAAGGAATTCCACAAACTAACAACACACTGGCTAAAGCTCTCACTCTCCCAACGCTCAGTTTGAGTGGATGTCCGCTGGTTGTGGTCTTGCGTGAGAGAGAAAAGAGCTTTCCTCTATCCATGTCTATGGACTTCGCTCCTTAGACACAGGAGAACCATGGGTTTCTGCTTTATTTTGTCATGTGTCCCTCAGGCTGACTGCTCACAGCACCTTGGTGGCAGATAGGCAGGTCTCCAGGGGTTGCTGAACTGCATCTCCCATAGCCCTAGCCAGCATAGTCAAAGAGCCATTTTGGAGCTGTTATAACTATGGACATGAACGTGGAGGTGACATCCAAATTTGTTATGTGTCAGGTGGTAAGCACTGGAGCAGTAGTGTCTTAAGCCAATCCTTATTTCTTACTCACTGTCCACGGGTCAGGATGTTTTGTTTGTGCAATTTACCAAAATGTTGGCAATGTAAAAAGTGCTTCATAGCTCACTCTCACTTGAAGAAGAAAAAATCTTGAAGTGCAAAGAAATCTTTTGTTGGGATTTATTTTCAAGTTGAGGCAATCTAAATCAATGGCAATGAAGAACTGATTGATTGATTGATTTCAATGGGCAGTTCACAACAAAATAGAACATACATTGATAAATACGAATAAACAATAACAATTAAAATAATTGACAGCATAAAGCCAAATGGCACCAGAGGCAATTTTCTTTATAATAGCAGCACAAGAGGTATACAGTCAGTGTGAAAGCATTGATTTAAGTTGCCTCCTAAACATTAATACGGAGGGAGACGGACATAGCTCCTCTAGGAGCTGGTTCCACAAAGTCAGTGCCACTGCAAAGAAAGTCCTGTCTCCTGTGGATGACTTTCCAGCCTCCCTTGGGGTCTCTATGTGCAGGAGCATAGCTTGGGAGGATCTGGTGTGTTAGGCAGATGACATTGAGAGGAGATTCTCCCCAAAAAGTATCATGGTCTCAAACCATTGACATAGTGACTATTCCATCTTTCCGTCTCTGCTCTACAGTATACATGTGGCAATGAGTCCCACCTAATTTAATGGGAATTGCTTTTAAGTTACTAAGTGGAAGATAGTGCTTTGAAATGAATGAATGTGGTCCAGCTGGGATGTTCCTAATGTATCTTCCTCCTTCGCCCTAAACCCAAGAGCGAATGGTCTCAGTGGCTCACTGGGACCTTGCAGATGTATAAAAATAGGGCTGGAAAATAAATCTGCTGGGGAAAAAAATGCCACAGATTTTCATGTGAAAACAAAGAAAATCTTGCAACCTGCTGCAGTGCTAGGATGGGACAAGAATGCCCAGCGGTATTCTGAGAAGCATAGCTACAGTGAGACTGACACATTTTCCCTTCAGTACTTAGAAATAGGCTTTCTCTCTTCTCTCACACATTCTTGGATGAATAAATCATAGTTTCAGGGGCCTGCAGTTCAGAAGAGGAGAACGTTTTAAGCCTGGTGCAGTGTGGTAAGGCTCCTATGAAGTTCTTCTTTTGTGAAGTGGTCTTTTGTCACCATTGCCTATGGGTTTCATGATGGTGCAGTAAAAAAAAAAAAGAAAGATTATCTACATCTCAGAGTAGGAAAGGAAAGAAACAACACCTGGAATCCAGAGTTACCGCAGCACTTAGCAGCATGGAAAATGCCCAACGTTGATTATGCCTCAGCTCAGAGCGGGAAGGACAGGTGGCTACCTTACGAAAGCACCAGTCTGTGGCTAATTGGGAGGGACAAGGAGCAGGTTACCAAGCAGCTTTGTGTGGCCAGAGGGGAGAAAAAATGAAGTGTAGCTGATAGTGAATTATGCCAGAGGCTGCCGTTGAATATTGGCTGCCAGTGAATACTGCTGTGCCGGTAGATGACTGGCAAAGCTCCTGGTTGTAAGAGAGCTTGGAACGGCTCCTGCTCTTGTTTTTCTTATGAGCATAGCACCTGGATCCCCCAGCTCAGAGAAATAAATCCTTCTAGCTTGCCGTGAATTTTGTGATGGATGAGGAATGAAGTTGGAGAAAACGTGTATTTAAGGTGATCGCCTCTACTTCAGCACAGCCGGTCCTACAATCAGACAAAGTGAGGCAGCTCTCCCAAGCAATTTATATATCACAAAAGAGCAGGAAGTTGCTATCTATGTAAGCTACTGTTTAGTGGCAGAGACGGCAGTAAGTGCTTGTGAGGGTTGTTGTCTAAACGCGACACTGGTGAGTGGTATTTGCTGTTAGGCTTCAGGTGGCAAAACCTCACAGCCTACCACTGCAATTGGGTAATTGTTCTTACTAGGGCATACATGTCAAGCGTCTTGTGAGGAACATGTCCTCTGAGCTCTGAAACTATAAAATAAGGTGTGTTGGCAGAACTTCTTTCTCCAGGAAATACAAAATATCAAGCAGTAACTCAAAAGTTAGCCTTATTTCTATGTTGTTGTTTAGTCGTTCAGTTGTGTCCGACTCCTCGTGACCCCATGGACCAGAGCACGGCAGGCCCTCCTGTCTTCCACTGCCTCCCGGAATTGGGTCAAATCCATGTTGGTTGCTTCGGTGACACTGTCCAACCATCTCGTCCTCTGTCGTCCCCTTCTCCTCTTGCCTTCACACTTTCCCAACATCATGGTCTTCTCTTCTCATGAGATGGCCAAAATATTGGAGCCTCAGCTTCAGGATCTGTCCTTCCAGTGAGCACTCAGGGTTGATTTCCTTCAAAATGGATAGGTTTGTTCTCTTTGCAGTCCAGGGGACTAGCACCACAATTCAAAAGCATCAGTTCTTCAGCGATCAGCCTTCTTTATGGTCCAGCTCTCACTTCCATTCAAAGCTACTGGAAAAAACCATAGCTTTGGCTATGCGGACGTTTGTCAGCAAGGTGATGTCTCTGCTTTTTAAGATGCTGTGAAGGTTTATCATCGCTTTCCTCCCAAGAAGCAGGTGTCTTTTAATTTCGTGGTTGGTGTCCTCATCTGCAGTGATCACAGAGCCCAAGGAAGTAAAATCTGTCACTGCCTCCATATCTTCCCCTTCTATTTCCCAGGAGGTGATGGGACCAGTGGCCATGATCTTAGCCTTATTCCTAACCCTTCTGCTAATCCTTCATACATTAGCTTTCCCATGAGGTCACAAAACAGCCTAGAATTTCTTCAATGCAACATCTTTTATTCATGTGCCTGAAGGTTAACACTGCATTAGAAAGAATATTGTAATGTGGATATATATTAAAATACATATTTATGAATAGATAGATACCCTACCTTTTGGGTTAAAACACTCAAAAGTAGCATAGATACAAATCAAATTCACCCATGGCTTCATTGGCCTCTGTTGTAGCTGTGGCAACAGCTTAAGATGCTGTTCCATCTCAGCAGTATAAGCTGATCTGGAGGCTCAAGGTGCTAGTTGCACAGTAGGAAATGTTCTGCCCATCTTGCTCTTTTTGAAGTGTTATGGCCTTTTTGTTTAACCATCTAACTATACCAGGGGAGAGGGGAAGAAGTGTTAAGAATCATACTGTGAAGCTGTAACAAGTTTCCGTCAAGACTATTTGGTGTGGCAACCTGTCCACACACTGGAAATCTGACTTGCACTGAGAATCAGCTGAGCCAACAGCGGTGTGATGCAGCATGACCAAAATGGCAATAAATAAAATAAATAAATACAAAGGAGAGGAAAGCATCATTTGCTTCATTGTCATAGAAGGGTGTTAGCTATTCACAGCGTGAAACACCATGACAGCTCAGTGGGAAGGAACGGAACAATTTTCTCAGCATCTCAGACTACCTGACCTAGTCTTCTGCCCTGGGGAGTGACAGAAGTAAATGTAGCGCTCTCTCACTTTATTTTTGCTCATTTCATGGAGATGTTTGAAGAATGGCTTGCTGTTTATCTGTTTGCTTGACTCCACAACGTTTTATGTAGCCACCGTGAAAAGCAACGTTGACTGAAAGGCTTGTACCAGCTCTTAAGATGCCGGCTAAATGTCTAGACAAGGGTTTCCTGATGGATGTAATAAATGCTCTTTGGGGTATATAACATAGACTTATTCTTAGCATCCTCACTATGTACCAAAAGAGAAGGAAGGAAGGAAGGAAGGAAGGAAGGAAGGAAGGAAGGAAGGAAGGAAGGAAGGAAGGAAGGAAGGAAGGAAGGAAGGAAGGAAGGAAGGAAGGGAGGGAGGGAAGGAAGGAAGGAAGGAAGGAAGGAAGGAAGGAAGGAAGGAAGGAAGGAAGGAAGGAAGGAAGGAAGGAAGGAAGGAAGGAAGGAAGGAAGGAAGGAAGGAAGGAAGGAAGGAAGGAAGGAAGGAAGGAAGGAAGGAAGGAAGGAAGGAAGGAAGGAAGGGGAAATGAAAGGGTGGATCTGTGGGATTTGCCTGTTTCATTTGTTTTTATTTCTGTTTGCTGTATCTATTTGTGACAGATTCATACTGCTCCATAATATAAAGTTTTCCATGTCTGTGGCTTTCTTGGTGACCATTCCAAGGTGGAAGAAATCCTGCCCAAAACCCTACTGAGAGAGTGGTAGTGCTGGCATCCACTCCGTTGCCCCTCTTCTAGTGGGCAAAGAAGTCTTTGTTCAGGCTGGTTTTTGTCAGTTCAGCTTGGTTCTGTTAAAAGGGGATTTAAATTTATCAAATTTGTTGAATTTCAAATGGTTTGATTTTAAAATGTAATTTTTATAAAAATGCTTTTAACCTCGGCTTGGTTGACTCATTTTGTCATTAGCCAAATTGTCCTAGTGAGGGTGGGGAATAAAAGGCCACCATTAAATAGGACCACCTTAGAGTGCTACCTTTTAAAGCTAATTCATGACATGACTCATTCAAAAGACTCTCAAAAGATTGATATGCTACTGGTTGTAGAGCAGCAGAAGTAAATGATCTTACTGACTGTGATGTCCATTATTTTATTTATTATTTTTAGGAATGGGTGGTGTTGCATCTTGCAACTTGATTACACAAAGTACTCAGATCGGCTATATCTTCTTTTAAAACATATTTCTGTCTAGTTCAAAATAAGAATGCAGAGCAAGATGACACAGCAGGAAGTGTGGCCAACTGCCAGCCACACGTTCTGGAGAGTGCTCAGAGCATTACCTTATTTCGCCACCTCAAACCTTTCTGTCCATCTTGCATAAATAAGATGTAAGAAACACCCCAACACCAAATAAAAGAATGGTTTAAAAAGCTACTCATTATCCACTTAATGGCTTTGTCAAGTGCTGTGTCATTTTAGAATAAGTATCAGATGCAGAATATATGCTCCCCGTTCCTAAAATTTCAAATCCCAAAACACGGAAGAAGAACATGAATGGGGGAAATATTAAAAACTAAATAGATACACAGCTGGCTGGATAGCTAAGAGGTTTAGTTTTCTGGCTGCAGTGTGAGAGATTGGGAATTGAATTCACTAGTGAGCCTCCTAAGGGAAGAGCCAGCCTGTGCGGTCTTGGGCAAGCTGCGCAATCCCAGAGCACTTCCAGAAGAAGGGACTGGTACGTAAACCATTTCTGAGTTCACTCCACCTAGAAAACCTTGGAAAGGATCTCCATAAGTCAGAATCTGCTTGATGGCACACCATTATTGTATTAAACAGATACATACCCTTACGCACCCAAATCAGCAATTATGTAATAATGCAACTAGAGATAAATGCATCCTGCTAACTTTAGACCAGAAATAATAATGCAGCAGAATCCAGAACTGTCATTCCCTA
Source organism: Pogona vitticeps (assembly GCF_051106095.1). Taxonomy (NCBI): domain Eukaryota; kingdom Metazoa; phylum Chordata; class Lepidosauria; order Squamata; family Agamidae; genus Pogona; species Pogona vitticeps. Next base: position 13,993,608 of record NC_135785.1, on the reverse strand, counting down.
AATGGTGGCAAGAAGGTGATTGCCCTTCTCTTTCCACCCTCCCTAATTTTTCAAAACCCTCCCATAGAAGTCTGGAAAATGATGTTGAGTAGTTGTTTGTTTGTTTGTTTGAGATGACATGGAGCAGACTACATTCCACCCAACATTTAACATTGGATTTAAGGCATTAAGCCAGATCTGTCCGTAATACCCGTTCTTCGCAGGCAGGGCGATTGAGAGCCTTGACTCTGAACAAGACCCAGAGGGAAAGAACAAGAAACCGGGCCTTTTTGGCAGTTCCTCCCCCCCAACCTGTGGAACAACCTTCCCATTGAGATCCACCTGGCATCTTTGCTGCATGGGTTCAATCAAGTACTGAAGATCTGGCTTTCTCTGAGCCTTACGTTTTTGAGCTCTTGGCCTTCCTTTTACCATCCTTTTTGCCATCCTTTTCATCATCCTTTTAACCACCTTCATTGCCATCTGTTTTAATTTATCCTGCTGTTATTTTATTTGTTTGAATGTATGTATTATTTTATTTTTGTTGTGTTTTTATATTGTGCTGTTTCTTGTTGTTAGCCACCCAAAGTGGCCTGGTTGCCAGATGTTGCGGGGTATAAATCCAATAAATAAATAAGTAAATAAATAATTTTAATGTTGGTTCAGCAGATTGTGCCAGTTCATGAAAGATATCCTTTGATTTGTATTCCTGCATTGAGCAGGGGGTTGGACTTGATGACCTTACAGGCCCCTTCCAACTTCATTATTATCTGACTCTATGATTTATCAGCCAAACAATCGTTTGGCACTTCAAAGCCCTGCCTCCTCTGGCATATACACTCTTGGAGGCAGCAGCCTGGTTTCCCTGCCCCGCCTCCTCTGTGCACTGCCTCTAAATAAGCACTCTCTGGAGGAGAAGGAACTTTGTTTGGCCAATAAACAAACCAGCACAGATATCTGAAGTGGCAGTTTGTGCCCATCTCTACTGCAGATTGTTGCATTCTGCTGCATTTTTCTTATTCTTCCTTACCCTTTTCTAATCTGTTCAAAAAACATTTAAATTTATGAGCTATAATATTTTCTTAGCAGCAGCACTGTATCACTCAAAACTGGGAAATTGTTAGAACTGCTTCAACTTCCAGATTTGTTTGTAAAAAAACTGGGATGTATCTTTCCTTTACCAAGTTAGTATATTTTGTAAGAGAGCAGCATGACCCAGAACATGTTCATTAAAACAAAAATGGCCTCTGAAATGGGAACAAACTGTCAGAATTTAGAAGGAGGATTCCCACTGCATAATTCATACTTAGGTTTTCTTCTTATGTATGGAAGTGAGAGCTGGACCATAAAGAAAGCAGACCGCCGAAGAATTGATGCCTTTGAATTGTGGTGCTGGAGGAGGCTCTTGAGAATCCCCTGGACTGCAAGGAGAACAAACCTATCAGTTCTAAAGGAAATCAACCCTGAATGCTCACTTGAAGGACAGATCCTGAAGCTGAGGCTCCAGTACTTTGGCCATCTCATGAGAAGAAAAGAGTCCTTGGAAAAAACCTTGATGTTAGGAAGGTGTGATGGCAAGAGGAGAAGGGGACGACCGAGGATGAGATGGCTGGACAGTGTCTGCGAAGCAACCAACATGAACCTGACACAACTCCGGGAGGCAGTAGAAGACAGGAGGGCCTGGCGTGCTCTGGTCCATGGGGTCACGAAGAGTCGGACACGACTAAACGACTAAACACACACAGGTTTTCTTCTTACTGCTGAAGGTCCTGGGCGGGATGCAATGATGGGCCCCTGATGGTGCAACTGTAAAATCCAGGGGGTTAGGAAGGGTGAGAATCCGCCCCTACTCAAGCTCCACCTCGTGGCCCCTAATACCAGCTTTGTAAGGCTGGGAGATCTTCCAGTGCAAGGATACTCCTAAATGTAAAAAGTTTGCTTCAATTAGTGGCAATTTGCTACTTCTGGTGATGTCACTCTCGTTGTGGAGGCAAAGCTACAGGACAAAATATTGGTCATCACTCTCTCCCTCCCCACACTGGCTGAGTAACAATAATGAAGGACTTCTTAACATTTTTTTTCCAAACTGCGTGAATGATCTGTTGCACTTTGTAATTCCTTATGCTGAATTGTATGTAGACAAACAGAGTTTTTCTTTTATACCTGTGTTTCCTTGTTTGCTTAGTTGTTTGACTGACAGCTGTGCTCTTACTGATTCAGTCTGTTGGGAAGAAATGGTTTGGTATCACGTGAATGCTTGTAGATCAGCATTTCCCCCCTTAAACTGAAATACAGTATTTCATCAGGTAGAAAAAAGGATACGGAGGAAAGCTATTTACTAGGCATCCTATGTAAATGGCAAAGCGTCACTTCTCTGAGGAGTTCCTAAGATAAGCCACAGGGTAATAGGATTTCTATTTCTGCAGGTGAGTATCAGTAGAAATTCTCAAGAAGCGTAGGGGCCAAGGTGACTGTGATCAGTTTTAAAATGCTGAAACACAACAGTGCAGTTCAATTACTTTATGCTTTGAAAGACGATTCCAGTGAAATGCTCTTCAGATGAATTAACTCAACCTTAGCAAAAATGCATGGTATATGCTTTACACTCTTAAAGGCAACAAAAATATGAAAGGCATGAGATCCTGGCTTTTATCTCTTCCTTGAGACACACGGCCTCAGATGCAGGTGATACCTGCCTGAGGTTGTCTGGAGGCTACGAGTAGGTGAAGATACTCTTTTTGTTTCTTTTTGATATGAACTTTATTTGATGGGATCTAATGAAGTAATCTAGTCCATGGAAATGTATGTCAAATAACGTTGAGAGTTTTTGCAACATCGCATGCTGCCTCTAGTAGGGTTTGGCTGGAAGGGATCCTTTCTGGGCTGGGGTGACTGACAATGTATCCGGCAATAGCCAATAGTTTCTCCTGCCTCTGAATTCAAAGACAGTCCCACCTCTGTGCTCCATTTTTTTTCCTCTCCAGAATCTGTTGAAGTCTGTTTTTGAAAGCAGTAAGGTTTGTCAGTTTGCTGTGTGATCTGTTCACAACTTAAGAAACGATTTTTAAAATTTTTTTTCTACTGCTAATATTTCAGAGTGAGTTATCGAGACTGTAAGTGCCAGTTAATGAGAAAAGGGGAACTTGAAGCTAGTCTGCTCTGTGAATCCCTGCACTTCTGCTGTGTCGCTGTATGAATTCAACTAGAAATTCAAATTTTGCAAGAAATAATACGTCTTAAGCTTTTAGGTACCACATGATTTTTTTTGTTTGTTTTTGTGCTTCAGTCTAACATAGCAATAGCCTGGAATTTATGGAAGAAGTCTTTTTAAGGCTAGAGCAACTGTATCACACAAATGTTGTATATGTGGGTGTTACGTTCACCCCGTGCCCCTGTTTCTTTTTCTCAACCCAAAGGGCTCACACTGGGGATGTTCCCTCTTTCTTTCGCTGCCACCAGTGGATTTCTTTATCCATGCTGTAAAGGACTTTAGTCTGACACTGGCTGCCAACAACAGAACTTGTTTATTAAAGGGTAGTAGGGTAATTCAGGATCACAGATGTTCTTCATTCATTTCATAGAATCAAAATCATTGAAATATCATATATTCTGCCACACATTCAATCACCTCCTGTTTTATTTGTTCACTTTAACCAGCTTATCTTTATTAGTTACAGTTCTCACTCTTTCTCTGTCTCTCTCTCTCTGCAAACCTCTCTCTCTCTCTCTCTCATGGACTTAACAAACTCTCTGCCTCCACCCCTCCTGTCCTCTCATAGGCTTATGCAAATGAGCCCCAGCTATGAGTGACAGGCGTGACGTGGGGCATCCGTCACAGTGGGTAATCCCAGGTACTGAATAATAGCTGAAGGAGAAACAGAAACGTATGTCATAGGAAAACATCCACAAGTCTGAATTGGCCTTAAGAAGGACAGAGGAGCAATTGAAAGGTTACGGGGGTAAAAAAAAAAAAATCAGCTTTGCTTGTTTTCTTGGCTAGTACCTTTGGCTCTCAAAAGAAGTGGGAAGAGGTCCAATTTTAAAAGCAGTCAAGTACAAACTGGAGGTTCCGCTTCGATCATGCGTTGTGTTCCAAATATTTATATGACGGATGTGGGTGGATGAGTAGGTGTTAAGTCACCTGCTGCACGTGCCTTGCTGATTTTTTTAAAAAAATGTCTTGCGTTATGTAGGGCAGAACCACCCCACATTGTGAAACTGTAGCACAAGCAGCCAAACACCCACAGAGAATTTGTGAAAAGCCCTTGACACTTGCTGCTTTAATAGGGTGGTATTGCTTAATTGAGCATAGTCAATTATTCTGCAGTGTTTACAGAGGATCGCTTGGAATATGGACAAGCACACACACTGCGATTGAAATTTATGCCCATTTATTTGTAACAAGTCCAATGATTTGATCGTTTCCCCCCCCCCCCCCCGGCTTGTTGCCCGTTATTAGCTTTTGTCTTTGCCAGCCTCCGCTTTCGGGATATGATATTTCTTTGAGGGAGGGACTTGAGCAGCCAAATTTAACTAGAAATCTCTGTGTTGCTTAGCAGTTTCACTCACATGTTCACACTGTGGCATTGGTCTAAAGGAGATCTTCGGGAATAATCTTGATGTGGGTATTGATATAGCCCTTATTTATACTGTACATGCTTTCAGGGTAGCGCAGAGCCCACAAACTGGGTGTTAATAGCTGCACACTCTCTTGCTGCATTTTTTTATCTTTGCAGCTGTGAAAGCAATTTGCAGTGCCATTCGATTTAAAAAATTCAGTATGTTTTCATGACATGCCCTCAACTTCATTGCAAGTGCATAACTGCAAAAACAAGGAAGCAAACAAAAATTTTCTTGGTCTTTGCAATCAATCCTATGGGTTGAATAATGAGAATCCATCCTAAATAAATAAATATTCAGCTTGACATTTCCAGCCCTTGTTCACCACAGTGAAGATATGTGGCAAAAACACATTGCTGAAGAATTCCTTAAACTAGGCACCAAATTAGAGACCAAGGGCTTGATCACACCTGCCAAAAAATCTCAGTTATACCGATTTCACCATTTTTAGATCCTTCATAATTTTCATTTCGCACAGCCAACATTTGCCCTGGCAAGCAGTTTATTCCCCCCTTGCTGGGAGCATTGTTTTAAATTGTAACCATAATGAAGCACTTCATTCCTTATCATTTCAGCATGTGTGGATGTTGCTGTTGATTTATTTCCTTTCTGGGCACTGTGGCAACTTCATGGCCACTGTGCTTGTACTCCTTTTAAAATTTTATTTTTAAAAGGGATATTGGTCAGCTGCTTGTTTTTGTTAGTACAGTGGTGCCTCGCTTAATGATTGCTTCATTAAACGATGAAACTGCTATACGATGAGTGTTTTGTGATCGCAAAACGATGTTTTAATACGCAAAATCCGCTTTGCGACGATCAGTTCCTTGCTTTGGGAACCGATTCTTCGCATTATAATGATTTTAAAACAGCTGATTGGTGGCTTCAAAGTGGCCGCCAGCTGCTCAGAATGGCTCCCTGCTGTGTTTTTGGATGGATTCCTCGCTATACAGGCACCGAAAATGGCCAGCCCTATGGAGGATCTTCGCTGGTGAGTTTTCAGCCCATTGGAACACATTGAGTGGGTTTTCAGTGTGTTTCAATGAGATTTTTTATTTTGCTTAACGAGGATTTCACTCTACAGCGATTTCGCTGGAACGGATTATCCTCGCTAAGCGAGGCACCAGTGTAGCAACTGCTATTAGCAATAACAACATGTAGACATTGCTCAGAAGGAGACAGCTTGAAGTAGGTTGGCAATTTGATCCCCCACTGTGCCTCTATAATATGGGATGGACTTGATGATCCAGAGGGTCCTTTCTAGCTCTGCAGTTCTAAGATGATGATGATAATGATGATGAGACAGCCTCTCCCTCCTTGTGGGTGAAAGAGGGGTAGAAAGACATGTCCTGCTTTCAATTGTGAAGTAATGAGTTTAGTGTTAATGTCTACTCTCTTTTTTTATTAGCCTTGCTCTTTATGATATTCTTCCTCCTCCCTATGCTGTAGCAAAGGGTAAAGAAAAATGAAATCCAAGAACTGAGAGGGGGGGCAGGGAAATAAGGGAAATAGGAATGAATGAGTAAAGGAGGGAAGGGAAAAGGGGAGGAAGAGAGAAGGCAAGCACTGCTCTATTGCTCTACCAATATGCCATTTTTGTTATTTTTTAAAAAGGACAATAGAAGCCTCACTGCACCAAGAAATAGTAGAAAAAAGGAATCAATACAAGATTAAAAATCAGTGCAGCCTGCTATAACACTTCAAATAGAAATAAATGAATTGATGCAGTTCAATAAAATGTGAACACGCCTGCTGATATAAATACCACATGACCACTGGGAGAAAATGTATTGGTACAACAGGGGTATGGAAAGAATAGATATTATAATTGGGGTTCTTTTCTTCCACGTGATTGAGCCCAAAGCTAAAGAGCTTGTGATATGTAGAAATGATGAACCAAATAGGAGGCTGGCTGGAAATGGCTCTGTTTTGTTTCTGGAAGTTGGGATTGAAAAGGTGCTGGGCAGATGCTCACATGCCATCACTAAAGGCTAACCAAAGAAAAAACTGCAGATCAAATAAAAGGAAATACTTCTTTACATAGTATAATGTGGAATTTTCTGCCAAATGATGTCATAATAGCTGGAAACTTAGATGGATTTTAAAGAAAGGTTGGAGAAAGCCATAGATGTAAAGGCCATCAAGGTCTACAAGTCGAGACAATTGGGCTTAATCCTGTCCCATTAAAAACTGGAGGACATTATAGTTGTTCCAACTTTGGGTGCTGCAGTTGTAGCATTATTGAAGCTGCACTGTTTCAAAAACCCAAAAATATATGGAAGAGAGTTATTTTGCTTTGAAGGATGTTTCTGTTCTAGTAAACGCTGGTTTCTAGAAGGGAAAGAAAAAAAGAAAGAGGAAAACTTCTCATTATCCGAGGCCAGGGGTTGTCCTTTGCTGGAGAGACATAAACAGCAGATAGACAACCACTCTGTAGCTGTAACCTGTGTTGTGGGGTCTACAAGAAGTTGGACAAATTCATCCCCAGATTCACTTCCAGTTCTACATTTGATTATTTAAAACCCTCCTGTGTTAAACCAAAAATCATAGGCCTGAAGCCAATTGGTCATCCTGAATCCAGTAGAGTCACTGAGCCCATTGTTGAATGGTGAGTCAACCCTTGCGTGATTTCTATTAATTCAGTAGGCTTGCTCACCTTGGTACTGCCAATTGAATTCAGGACATGACCCTCCCCATTTGAAAATCTCTTGTCCCTTTGTCCCTCAGAACTCCTCAAATGCCATTCAAAATGTTCTTGTGGAGACTTTTCACTCAGCAAGTGTCCTCGAAAGATCAAGAGAGTTTTGTTGAAAAAGTGGAACAGCAGTGATTCCCCTTTTGATTTTCTAAACAAGTTCCCTCTGACAGCCTGTGGTTATGATTTCAGGTCATGTTATTCTCCGGGTGCATAATCGTCATGTGACAGCCTTTATTTAGCACATGATGAGAAACACAGCCACATTGCAAGATGAGCCTATCAACAGCTACTAGCTATGAATCTCTGGATTAATTCCCCTCATATCAGAGGCATTATGTTTCTTTCTGAATACCAGCAGCTGGAAACACAAGCAGGAGAGCATTATTGCACTCATATTCTTTTTATGGGTTCCTGTAGGCATCTGGTAAGCTGCTGGCCAACATGGGCCTTTGGTCTGATTGAAGGCAGGTCTCCCCACATGCTTGATGGATCACCGGTATGCAATTGAAGTCATGAAATGCTCAGCAAATAGACCATACCAGTTGTAGTTTTGGTGCCTATGGCCAGGTACTCCTCTATGTCATAAATCAATTCCGCACTCCCCGATTGCACAGTTTGCCGGACCTCTGTCAGTCAGCTTCCTCCACCTTTCCATGCCCTCCCTCACCACCCTCCAAACACCCATACTATTTCTCATTTTTCCTGTCTAAAGGCCAATTACACAGATATTTCCCTTGAGCTTTAACTGCATGAGGGGAAGCCATATCATGGGCAGTCATGCATGGGGAAGAATAACCCTCAGAAAAAATAGGATGGTGCATGATGAAGAAAAAGGCTGTGTATGTAGGTTTGTATTTAATTTCCTTCCTTCCTTCCTTCCTTCCTTCCTTCCTTCCTTCCTTCCTTCCTTCCTTCCTTCCTTCCTTCCTTCCTTCCTTCCTTCCTTCCTTCCTTCCTTCCTTCCTTCCTTTACACTGTATGAGTTGTTACAGGTAAAACCATTTTTTCAGCTTATATGTGGATGTGGTGTGTGAGTTTGTCATTCAAGAATATATACTGGAGGTGGCTGGGAGCCACGCTGCTTTTGCGTTCTTCTCCCTTCTCCTCACCACTCGCTCATACATTTGGATTTAGAGACTACAAGCTAATTATCTCTCTATCAGGGTGCTTACTAATTAATGCTATGCAATGAGGTAATTATGGGAGATTTTTCTGTACTGGTATTATGTGTACAAGATCAAGACTAATGATAGTAGCTTACTACATTGAGTTTAACATGTTGTAAAATCCTCTTTATCACGAGGGCTAATTATTGTCACTTTCCTCCGAGTGTAGCTCTTCTGGGAAGAAATGATGGCGGGCTCCCAACGTGGCTTCCAGGCAGAGATGGGAAAAGATGTTGTTTCAGAGTAAAACTCCCAAAATAATCAACCAGCATGACCAGTCACTGTGTTGGCTAGGGAAGTCTGAAGGAATGTCCTCCCAAAAAACCCCAATAACGTTCCCCATTTTGGATTCCAATATAAAACAAACGGTTGTTCTGTTCTTATGTTGAGTGTGCAGCAAAATACCTCAACTCCTCTTGGGGAGAAACCAATAATTCTGCAATTCCTCATCCTCCAAAGGGAGAAAAGGACAAGTCGGGCCTGTTGTCACTATTTCAAATTGTCTTCAGGTCGGATCCAGTTTGTACTTCCGCTGGCAAATAGCTGTGGACACATCCTCCCCTGCCTTCTTTTGGAAAATGAACTCTGAAACGTGTGTGAACACATAGTTGGAACACATGTTAGTAAAGGAGGAGGGAGCTTACAGTGGGTATAATTGAAGGATTTGGCACCATAAAAGGACAGATTTCATCACCTTAAAAAAAAAAGGCAGATGAGATATAGACCAGAAAAGCAGATTGGCAAAGGAAGATATCTCTAGTATGCAATTTATAGACGTTTATGGCTATAGATGTTTATAGTTAGAGGAACCTTTGATATGATCCAGATGAGGTCTTCTTATACAGTAGTGCCTCGCTAGACAATGATAATCCCTTCCACTGAAATCGCTGTTTAGCGAAATCATTGTCTAGCGAAAAGCATTTCCCCATTGGAATGCATTGAAACCTGTTTAATGCATTCCAATGGGGAAGAATCGTCATTGTTTAGTGAAGATCGGCCATAGGAAAGCCACTTTGTGAACCATCGATCAGCTGTTTAATTCGCTGTCTTGCGAAGCTTAGGTCCCAAAAATACCCCTTTTGCGAGCGCGGAGGGAGCTGTCAAAATCGTTGTCTAGCGAAAATCGGTTTGCGAAACAGGGGCCAAACATTGTCCAGCGAAATTCCCCCATAGGAATCACTGTTTCGCGAATTGCTATAGCGATCGCAAAAAGCCAATGTCTAGCGAAAAAACTGTCATGCGGGGTAACTGCCTAGCGAGGCACCACTGTATTCCTAGTCCATTCTGGTAACTCACCACTTAATGGCTGAAACCTTCTTGCTTAGCATAGTAAATTGAACTAGAAAAGGTGCACTGAATCAGTGGGGATTTGTTGAGTCAACTCCTCTATATGTTCCATTGAATCAAATGACTGCTCTGGTTGCAAGTGACTTAATACGTTAAATAATATTGTGTTTATTTATTTATTTAAGTGCTAACTCAGTTGGTGCCCACTCGGAGGTAGAGACTGGAGGAGGTCGGAATGGGATGCTGGGGCACTGCTACCAAGTGGTCACCTGCCAGAGAAGGCAGGGCTCAGAACCACGGAACACCTACTGGGCTGATGGCTGAACTGGCACGAACTCACAAAATGGCGGTATGTGCCTATCTGTAGTACTAAGTCACAACCAGAGCAGGCCAATTTGAATCAATGAAACTTATGAAGGAGGTTACCCACCAAATCCCCACTGATTCAACAGGCCTACTGTAGTTCAATTTGTTATTTTAAGCAACAGATTTTCAGCCCGAATATAAAGTGTGTATTTATATTCACTTCTCATGAGGCATGATGAGGACACAAGACGGCTTACAACAATTACAAGACAATATTTAAATTAATAGTGAATATACAATACTAAAAGGATCAATAGATATAAATACCAAGAAAACATAAGCAACACCAAAATACGTACATTCAATGCAGTAGGGTACAACATCCGTTTTTAAAAAACCCACTCAGCCACCATTCATTAAGGGAAATTAAGACAAAGGTCTTTGCCTGAAGACAAAGGTCTTTGCCTGCTTGTGGATGGTAACAAGTGGCTTGATATTCCTGCAGAATATCATTCCTGTGTTGCTAGCAGAAAAAAGAATGCCAAGCTTTACACAGCAAAGGACAGCCTGAATGCTGACAACACCAATGACAGCAATCAAGATGGTCTACAGCAGGGGTCCCCAACCCCTGATCGGTGGCCATGTGCTGGTTGGTGGCCTCGGCCAGACTGGGCTACGGAGACAGATTTCCCGCCCCCTGCATGTACTCCCCCCGCACGCCCACCCACACAGCTTCTTTGTGCATGCGCGTGCGTGTGTGTGCCCCATGAGCACCCCCACTGCTTTGCACATGCGTGAGTGTGTGGGGGTGTGCCGTGTGAATGCTCCTGCCCTTTCGTGCATGCGATTGCCCATGCGCCCACATGAGCAAGCCCCACCCCTTCGCACATGCACGCGAGCGCAGGTGATGTCCCCCACGTGCACAGACCCCGTCTCTCCCAACTGTTCCACATTTTCAAAAAGGTTGGGGATCACTGGTTCCTCTTATGCTTACTACGGTTCACAAAGTGACACCATGCAAGGGAAAATCCCAGAAACTGAGTTCTTTTTTCATTAGTTAACCACTTCTCTCCCAAACACAACAAAATTGTTAGGGCTTTCTTTTCAGTATGTGTGAATGGTAGTGAGCAAAAGAGGGTATCCAGTAGGACCACTTTGACTGCTACCAATGGTGTTACCAACATTCAGGCTGCTCTTTGCCTGTGTCAGTTTTGGTGCTGTTTAAAAAATCCTCAGCCTTTTGTTTGGATTGGCCCCGTTTTTAGAATTGCCTGGTAAACTGTTGGTTTGCTCTGCTGGCACAATAACATTGATGCACTTTCATGCAGTGCTAATTCCTCAGGCAAAGTACTATTCTAATCAAGAAAGCCTGTTTGACATCTCCTGTCAGTGAGGTCCCAACGGAAAACCTGCATGGGAAAGCAGTCATACAGAAGCTGTCAATGCTTCATTGCCCTAGAAGGTATTCCAGAATAACAGTGTGTTATATAAGAATGCCAGACAGTGTAACACATGGGGCAAATGCATAGAAAGCTGAGGATTCCTGCTTCTAAGATAATTAATTCCAACAGATCACACAATTAGGATTATTTATTTATTTAGATTTTTACCCCACCCATCTAGACAGATAGTCTACTTTGGGAGACATAACAAAATTTTAAAAACAATAAAACAAATAACGTGTAAAACTCCAAGATATAAAAATATAGATATTAAGAGTAATCTTAATTGATTAGATAGGCAGGATATAAATAAAATAAATAATAAATAATAAATAATAAATAATAAATAATTAAAATACAGCAGGAAGGAAAGCCTGCCTAAATAGCCATGTCTTTAGTTTACTTCTGAAGACACCCAGAGAGAGAGCCAGGTGGATCTCTACGGGCAAGTTGTTCCAGAGGCGAGGGGCCACTGCTGAGAAGGCCCAGTTCCTTGTTCTTTCCTTCCGGGCCTCCCTCTGCATTAGGCCCCTCAATCACCCAGCCTGGCTAGAACGAGTGTCTCTGGTAGAATAATGTATAGCCCTTTGCACCTGGTCATAGCCATTTTTGTTTTTCCCCACTTTAGTGAATATCACAGACCCAGGTATGTCTCTTAACATGTATAGGGTGAATTGGCCTCAGTCTGTATGCCTTTTATTTGAGTACCAAGTAGATCAGGGGTCTTCTGCTCACCCCAACTATTTTCCTTTTCATGTAGTGTTCAAAGAAGTTCTCAAGTCATAATGAAATGGGGTGGGGGGAAGTCAGCAGTGGGAAGAAGACAGAGATAGAGAGAGACGTGGGTGGAAAATCATAACTGGCAAGTAACAAACATGAATAAATAAGGGTTCAAAAGCTGATCTTTGTGAGGGAAGAGGTAACATTATGTAGTGTTTGTGTATGGTGTTTCAGGAATAAGAGACTAGAGAGGGAGTTGTGTTTATCCTAGGGATATTGGCCCTCATTTGTCTTGTCCTTGAGAATGAAGAACTGAAAGATTTTTCTTGCTGGTGAGGATGATGGGGAATTTTCTGCAACTTTCAATGTAAGTTTTCACATTGACAAGATTAACGCCTAAAACAAAACTGTCATTTTTAACATACAAATTGTCCCTTTTGTGCAGTATTATACAATAGGCATAACTATGGGGATTGCCCCGAGTTAGATGATTTCAGTTTTGTTTATGATTTCAAGCATGGGGTGGGTTGTTCTCATCTTTCTCAACTATCCACCAGTCTTTTAAGCCTTGCTGTTTTCGAGTATCCTTCATTCTCAAAGGGAAAGAACACTTGGGACTGTTTATACAAATTTGACAGGAGAAAGAGAGGGACTTGCCTCACTCTTGGCTGAAAGAAGGAATCTCGTGGGGCTCTAAAATTCCTCATCAGGACATCTTATGCTAAGACAGCGTATATTCGAGTTAAAATCTTGGCGACGGGAGATCTCACATAACCTCTGCATGAATCCAAGTCATCCCTTTGTCCTGCCTCTGGAGATGTACGCTCCCTCTAGCAAACATGGTAAAAAATCTCATGAATTGCAATGTAGAAATAGTACACTGTGAAATGATTGATTCAACAGGTTGGCTTCCTGAATCTGTCTTTTTCTCAAAGCATGTACATTGTAACAGCATCTGTGTGTGATTCTTGCTTCCTCTGCCTTTTTTTTTGGGGGGGGGAGGGTTTGTCTTTTTGCCTGTTTTAAAAATTGGCTTGTGATAAAGTTCAGTATCTGGTGTAAGTTGATAGGGAGCTGTGTACATCCCGAGGCATCCAATTTGAGGAGGCTGGGACTGCACAACGTGGCTTTGAGACGCCGCAACATGAACACCTGTGTACACACCTGCATCCAAATCAGCAGGCAGCATTTGGAAGCAAGCGCCGCAAAGTCAGATGGCTGATTGTTTAAGCAATTAAAGGTATAATTAGGTTTATAATTGAACTTTTGCCTGGTGTGCATTCTGAATTTGGCAAGCCGAGAGAAACCCACCAGTCTTTAGCTCAGCTTGATATCTGTTCAAGCCAGCCGCAAGCCAGACTTAGGAGGTGGGCATGCGAACAAAATTATGCCTCAAGACTTTCTCACATGCAAAGACACATTTTGTGCTCCATCCAGTTTTCAATCATTGGATATCATTTCTTCTTCTTCTTTTGCAGCTTTTAGCTGTATTTCTATTAAGCTGCTCAGTTGGTGGTTTAATCTCTCTTCTCTCTCTCTCTCTCTCTCTCTCTCTCTCTCTCTCTCTCTGTGTGTGTGTGTGTGTGTGTGTGTGTGTGTTCATATGGATTTGTTTCACAAGCCTCCATAAGACATGTTGAAAAGCAGCATATAAAGCCTGTAAATATATCCCAAATACCACCCTCCTCCCTTAAAAGCTATTCTATTCTACATGGATTCAAGGCAAACAGTTATTTAATTTATTTGCAAAGGCTTTCACAGATGGGATCTAATGGTTGTTGTGGGATTTTCGGGCTCTTTGGCCGGCATCTTCAGAGCACACTGTCCTCTGAAGATGCTGGCCACAGAGACTGGCGAAACGTTAGGAAGAACAACCTTCAGAACATGGCCAAAGAGCCCGAAAAACCCACAACAACCAGTTATTTAATTATCTTACCAAGTAGCCATATGAAGAAAACCTTAAGAGGAAAATGACCTGCTCCTCTTGTTTTCTGGTATGTTTTTAAAAGCTATCCATGAAGGCATCTGGAATAAACCAGTTCTTAGACCCACAATGCCATCTTCTGTAATTCTGATTCTGATTCAGTTTGGAGTACAGTATCCCGTCTAGATGGATCCCAATTTTATTTGAGGGCTCCTGGACCATTCCTGCTTTGATTTGTTGCCATGGGCTTCAATCCGTGTGTAAATTCAGATTGCCAGCCCTCCCACTGATTTTCATCAGAAAACCAAAACAGCTGTAGCTTTTTGAATTGTTGCAGTGGTGTACATGAAAGTTAGTGACATAATGACCCTAAAGAGAGGATCTCTTTTAGGTTTAAGAGCTTGTATGCTGAGCACCTTTAAAGTTTGTGCCTTGGAAGCTTAGTGATTAAAGTGAAAATCTGTCCTCGGATTGCATGTTACAGTTGACACTAACCTAAGACTAACTGACTGTCCTTTCAAAGCCTTAGAGAATTCAGTGTGCTTTCATTAACATCACCCAATTATTCATTAACAGACTTCCCCCAACTGTTCTAGGAATGTCAATCACTGAATTAACCTGGGCCCAAATGTGCCCATTCCAAATTATGAAGACATTTGGCTCAGGTTTTTGGATTTCGCTACAACTAACACACAGCCTTGCTTCATAGTGGCAGTAGTAGCAGCTTATATAGGAGAAGCAGCAAAACTTGGTGCCTTCTAAGGAACACCTCAGCGGACTATCTTTGAAGCAACTATGCTCCAACTGTAAATGGTCAATAGGGAACTTTTGCCTGTCCAGATATTTTCACCTGGGATAACTACTCATCCCAACCGGTATAGCCTACAGTAAGGTCCAGCACGCCAGAGTTCTGTCCAGCATAAACAGGGATGCAGTTAGCATGTGGCATTGTGGATGAGATGGTGGAAATAGAAACTGGTGTCCAAATTAAGCAGGAAACATGAGTCCTAGCATCCAGAGGTGGTGGCATTTGGTGCTGCATTGGAGGTGGCAAATTTTGGGGGGTTGACACTGTTCCCCTAAAATAGAGATATCAGCTCTCTAAACCTCTATTCACACTGTCATTTCCTTGATTTTTTTTTAAATCGAGGGACAAAATATTGGTTTGTATTTTTCCACAGCCAGATGGAAAGAACCAAGGAAAGAAATGGTAGATTTTTAGGGTTGGGGAGGAAATGGACCTGGCAATGGAACAACATTCGGGACTGACTGAGTGGGATCACTTTCCCAATGAAAAATGGAAATAACGCTTACTCGTTGAAGTAAGTGGCTTGTTTCTCAGCAGCTGACAGTGCTGTGGCTACTGCTTCTTTTATACTTTTACATATGAAGTCATGGCAGCCAGAATTGCAGCTGAATTGTGTCCCAAGTGGAAGGTGAAGTAAATTTGGGTTGGTGAATCCTTGAGGAGCTGTCTAGCTGGGCAGCTCAACTCAAACTGTAGCAGTAGAAAGATTTCTTCTAATATCCGTTTGGAAGTCACTAGTGAAAAATAACAAAACATTTGTAATTTAGTTCCTTTTTACAACAGCAATGAAGGTGGTCAGTGATCTCTAGAGACTGTGTATCTCTGATCTAGGTAAGGAGATTCATTTGAATATGGCGACGCTGCCTTTGATGCGAGGTACATCTCTTGTTTCCCTCACAGTTCGGAAAAGCAAGGGCAGAAATAGTGTTCAGCTTCAGATGCCTTTTCAGTGTTGCTAGCAGGCTGCTGACAGGCGAGCACATTCGGTTTATTTAGAAAGAGAACAAAGCTTACTTTGTTTATGTAGAAACTTCGTTGAAGTTGCCAGTGTTTCAGAATAACAACAGTGCAAGGATTTGCATATTTATTAGAGTTGCACGCAACAGAGCCAGAGATCATGTAGCTTGAAATGTGAAGTGAACAAGTGTTTGTGCTATTGTTTGAAGAGTTCCAGGTTCATATTAAAAAAAAAAAAAAAAAAAGGCAGCAAAAGGTTCTACCTTTCCAGAGGCTGTGGCCTCATCCCGATGTGATGCTTATTTGAGAGAGATGAATTTTGGAGAGATGATATTTCCCCACCCAATTTTCATCTTGATTTGGGCATGATTTTCCAGATCCAGTCCCTGTGTTTTGAAATCCAGGACTTCAAGGTTTGAATATTTTCCCCCTGTTTAAATAGGACAGAAGCAAGATCAAAAAGCAATCAGGAGAAAAGCAGTTCCACATTTGGCATGCCATTAAGGTATTATGTAAAAGCAATTTTTGCAGTTATGTTCATCACAATAGCATATTTGGCAAAGAGGATGGAAGCAAAATACACACCAAATGATTCGGCCCTCACTACAACTCCGCTACCTCCGAGGAACATTACCAGAAATGTGGTGTTTTAAGTGGTGTTTGGACTGTAATTTCAGGAAATTAGGGAACAAAAAAGAAAGGAAAGAAAGGGAAAAAGCAACATTATGGAGCAATATGTGGATCTAACCTTTGGACATGATGGATAATGCATTTCAAACAACAGCTAGTATGGGAGAACAACTCTCGAGTTCTTCCGTGTGAAGGGAAAGCAAACCAGGAAGGGAAAGCAAACCAGGAAGCTGTTGGGTAGAAGATATGAATGACCCAAAAGAAGAATCCATTTTCACTGATGATATTAATCCTACATATAGATAGTGAATTCATTTTCTTGTGTGGTGAGCTTATATAGCTAAAACAGAACCTTACACACAAGAGAGAGAAGCATCCCCACAGGAACCCAAAGATTGCAGAGAAGTTTATCAGGACAAACACTCTAAATGGAGAAGGAACTATAGAATGCAGTTCTGTGAGAACTGACCATTCTCCAGAAGCATGGCATAGTGAGTGCCTGTTGAGGAAAGAATAATAAAAAAAAAGAAGAAGGAGAGAATGGAATGGAGTGTCCTGGATGATTAGATTGTCCAGCTAGAGAAAATTCTGAGCAGAATACACTGCACTGCACTTCTTTTTTTGAGTTCTCCTTTGTTTGAGGTGAGGGCAGGAGAGAGACTAGATATTTCATCAAGCCACAGTTCTGTCCTTGCTCTAAGACATCAGCACTGGACCATAGCAGTAGCGATGTACTGACTCATGTTGGGACCACAATCCTCTGTAGAGTTATTAGCCTTTACAAAATATTTGATTAGACCTTCTCTTATCTTTGAATCATTAGGAACATGTTGGCGCTGTGGGTTAAACCACAGAAGCCTCTGTGCTGCAGGGTCAGAAGACCAGCAGTCATAAGATCGAATCCACATGAGGGAGTGAGCTCCCATCACTTGTCCCAGCTCCTGCCAACCTAGCAGTTTGAAAGCATGTAAATGCGAGTAGATAAATAGGTTCCACCTCGGTGGGAAGGTAACAGCATTCCGTGTCTAGTCACACTGACCACGTGACCACGGAAACTGTCTTCAGACAAATGCTGGCTCTATGGCTTGGAGACGGGGATGAGCACTGCGCCTTAGAGTCAGACATGACTGGACTAAATGTCAAGGGAACCTTTACTTTTTACCTTTACATATCTTTGAATCATCAGGAAGAAATAGTGATGGAGATCTGATCCATGCTGTTTGGAACTGAAATAGATAGAGAAGGTCAGGAATATGTAGGTCCCTAAATAGGGAACTAATACCAATGTTCCCATGAAAGTCCAAGGAGCATTCAGATCTTCCATGTTGACTGCAGCCTTTATGACACGAACACAAGTATCCAGGTGCTCACAGGCACAGATTAAAGGAGGATCCAGTTGTGCTATGTGAGCTGCACCCTGCCTGTAATTTCCTCTGGGGTTCGGTCATGTGACTGAACCAGGTTGAAATCTAGAAGTCACACTTGGATAACTATTCAAATCCCCATATGGAAGCCAAAGGATCATGCTCCAATAGATGGGTAATAGAGAGACTTTGAATCCTTTATTAGGATGGCAAAAGTGGCATGCAATCGATAATAAGTTAAGGTGTGCAAACACAACTGCATTAGCTTTTGAAAAAGATCATTGTACATACAAAGCAGTAAGTAGATTTGGAGTTCTTTTGTGGTCTGGTCTCGTCTGGTCTGGTTTGTAAAGAAAGAGGCAGGAAGATCATTGTTGGGCAATGCAATAGAAAAGAGGTGATGGAAGCTTTGACTTGCTTTCCTAAAACACTGTTGATAATCAGGGGATGGCTCTATGGATCAATGTTATCATTAATGGGGCTGAAAGAGTAATTAAGGCAAGAAGAGAAATTAGTGCCCTGGTATTAGACCAACATTCATTAAGAATTGATAATATGCATTTAACTGCTAATGGCTTTAAACATACTAATGCTACAATTGCTTCCACCATTGATTTTCTGGGGCGCAATAATGTGTCCTTAGCTATTGCATGCACTTTTGTGATGAAAACATTGTTTATTATTAGATGCTGAGTCTCATCCAAATAAAGCCCCTGAAGTCATGCTTATTAGCCTCGTTACAAATGATGGGCAACAAAGAGGACCAGCTTTGCATTTGATGGAGCTGCACCTGAACATTCAAATACTCCTATGCTGATCTTCCAGTGAACCATTATTTCAAGAATTCTAAACTCCGTATTAGGGTACAAAGTTTATTGGCTGAGCTCAGAGGTCACAAAAATGTTCCATTTTTCCAAAAGGTCTAGATTTCTTCACCAGGTATGATGTTCTATAGATCAGTGGTTCTCAACCTTGGGTCCCAAGATATTCTTTGACTAAAACTCTCAGAAGCCTGCGCCAGTACCCGTGGTGGCCAGGATTTCTGGGAGTTGCAGTCCAAGAACACCTAGGGACGCAAGGTCAGGAACCACTGATTTAGTCTTGCTTCAGGCCCGGTTATGTGACAGAGACTTCATTGGTGACCTTGATGGGTTACATATGCTGGGAACTGGATGGGTGAAGTGTGTCCCTACTGATTCTGGAAGACTGGCTTTTGATAGAGTAGACCATGATATCTTTCTGGACCATCTCTTTGAGGAGAGTCTTGGAGGCACTGTTTTACAGTGATTCCAATCCTTCCAGGAAAGTTGAATTTGGAGAAGATGCTGGGAAACTTATTCCAAATACCATGCCATTTGCCTGCGTAGCCCATCAGTATTATGTTCTGGTCCCCATGCTATTTGGCATTTTATGAAATGGCTGGGGAAAATATTCCCTCACGTGCCATGTGTGATGTGCCATTTCCCATATCCAATAATTTTTAGACTAGTTCTTGACTTGGTGAGGGTGAACAAACGCAATCCAGAAAAGGCAGAAATGTGCCAGGTTAGTCACAGGAGAGGTCACAACGTAGGGAGCCATCCTGTACTGGGTGAGGTTAAACACCCCCTGAAAATTTAGGTTTATAGCTTGGATATACTCCCGAGGTCAGATCTTGGTGGTGTTTGTGCAATTAAAGCCTTTGCTCCAGATATGGCCATTCCTGGAGGTGTCTGAATTGGCCATAGTGGTACATGCTTTGGTTATATCCTGCTTGGATTGCTGTAATGCACCCTGTGTAGGACCGCCTTCAGATTGTTCAGTGAATCAAAGATGTTGCAGCTAGACAGATGACTGAAGCAACAGCTTCATGGGCTATGAATCCATTTCCAAACAGAAGTCAAAGTGCTGATTATGACCTGTAAAGCTTTAGATCCAGGCTATCTGAAATACTCTGTGTCCTCATATAAGCCTCCACAGGTTTAAAAATCTTTAGGGAATTTTCAGGCTGACTTTCTGCCCGAAATGTACTCAATGTTCCTTGCCCAGAATCCAGATAGTTTTGCAACATGATCTGACCTTTCTTAGCTACTAGAGAAAGAATAACTACGGATTCTCCTGTTTGTGAATGGAATTTACAAATCAGTTAAATTCAGCTTTGCCCCTTTAATCTAGCAGAGCAGGGAGAATACTTCTGAAACACTTCATCTCACCTGTAAGAATTAAATAGGCAAAGATTTACATCCCTTGCAATGTGTAACAGAAGCTTGGCATAGAGTGGTCGGAAGACCAGATGGGCGGGGTATAAATAAAATAAATAAATAAATTGAGAAGGCTTATTGTACAGCACTATGTATTCATTGTTCAACTGTATGGCATGGAATTGTGGCTACCAACTTACATGAATTAATTTTTAAAAAAGGAAACAGACGCATTTGAAATGTGGATTTATTGCAGGATAATAAGAATGTCTTGTATCTAAGGGATAATCACCAAAGAAACACTAGAGGAAATAAAAAAATGGCAATTTTTTTTTTGTAAAACACATACAACATGGAACAGTAGAAAATATTGTTCATTTACTGGGCAAAACATTTACCTTATTACAACTATTCATTGAATTACAAGATACAATACATGAAGAAAAATGTGTGGGAAGAACACAACATCATTTGTTTATATGTGTGGTATCCAAAGTCAGAAAAGCTATGATGATGACCAACATTCTGGTAGAAGGTGAATGTGAAGAAAACTTCTCATACGGCAAATTCTAGGGAATGAGGACGAGTGGTTTTCTTAAGGCCAACTGGTGAATACTTGGCAAGAAGAAGTTTCAAGATGGAGTCTTTGTGATTTATAGCTCCGTCGCTTAGTCTCTCCACACTACATCTGCTAGTTATCTCCAGTATTTGAAAATCTCACTTGCTACTTATACGCAGTAGATGAGAACTGACTACCTTCTCGTGGGCTTTAGCCCTCTTTTCCTTGTTGAAAGGAAACCCTCTGTTTCCAGATGAATGCAGCCCTGTAGAGAGAAATATTTTTCCTTCCATTGCAAACACGCTAGTTCTCTTATCATTCGTAGGCAAAGGATCTTTCTGAGGTACACCGTGGTGAAATGAGAATCCTGCCACCACCCACTGGGTTTAATATGGTACAACACTCACCGCACCTACTGGCAATAAAATCTCCTCCATAGAACGTTGCACAGTGTAGAATGTTACAAAGCATATTTTCCTTCGGTGGTGTTTCTGAACATTTAAAAGCGGAAACTAAGGCATTCAGCTCCTACAATGTTGAGCATGACTGGGCTAGCAAGAGGCTTTAAATCCCTGATAAGCCATGAAACATAAAGCTGCAGCCACAAACTGTATGGGGTACAGTCGATTTACACCCCTGGAAATGATGTATGTGTCTGCTGAGTGGGGCAAAGACATGATTGAAATTTATAAAATTATGCATGGGTCTGAGAAAATGCAGGAGCTGTAGTTGCTGATCCGACTGGACATCCGAAGAAAGTAATAATTATTCAAGTTTGATGGCGGCCACAACCTAGAAGTGATTAAAACCGTTTTGGGAAACTTCTGTGAAGGAGATGAAAAACATTTTGTTGAAACATCAACCCTCCAAATTGGAAAATGCCACATCAATGGAGAGGAGGAGAGAGCTCAAGTAGGAAAAAATATTAATAAATGAAGCTGACTTAAGAGTGAAAATATTCATATACACAATCATTTGTTTTTGTTCTAGATGCATCATCTCTCCATTTTAGAACTCGGACAGAAATAGCTTTCAACATAGTATTTAATAGATGCTCTTCAATGAACAGTAAATATCACCCATTTCACTACTCCCAAAGGAAATGCCATATATCT
The DNA here is from genome assembly GCF_051106095.1 of Pogona vitticeps. Taxonomy (NCBI): domain Eukaryota; kingdom Metazoa; phylum Chordata; class Lepidosauria; order Squamata; family Agamidae; genus Pogona; species Pogona vitticeps. Next base: position 13,971,856 of record NC_135785.1, on the reverse strand, counting down.
AATGTTAGGTACTGTACTGTGATATGAGTGTCATGTTGTTGAAATATTTCCATTCTTGGGTCTCCATTAGTCAATCATTCTTTCACTTGCTATGGTAGAGTGATGGATCCACTTTGTTCTCTGTAGAGATTCAGCCTTTAAACCTTTTTATGATCTCAGCCTACTTTTTTTTAAAAAAAAAATCCATCTGATTTATTTTAATAGCTGTATTTCATTCACAGGTAATGTATGTTCTCTCTCTTAGACTAAAGCAAGTAGTCTCTTGGAAAATACAGGGTAGGATCTTTTCAAGTTTAACAACAAGCCTCACAAAGAACTTCAACAGCAAGTCTGTTTTAAAAATTCATTTTGCATAGGAAATATTTCCTCTACAATGTTTATTTAAGTTGATTTAATAAAACACACAACTAGGAATTTGAGAAACTCTCAATACTAAGGCATTTCTCCAAACCTCATCCCATCTTTTGTTCTCAAGAAGTCACAGGAGTTTTAGTTCTTCCTTCTTGCATGAAAATGTTTACGCCTGCTCTGCATGGTTCCTAGAATGTGCAGTTTTTCACACATTTTCCCCACATGCACATTTTGATATGCAGTCTCCCCACCATCCATTCAGTTTGGAGCTCTTGGGATTTTTGACTGGGTGGAAAACCCAACAAGTGTATCTCTATAAACCAACTTCCTGTGCATTTACCTGAATGCACTGCCCTTAGGCCTGGGGCTTATGAGCATGCAGACATTACCAAGGAATGTCTCTCACATCTTCCACACATTGAGAGCTTCCAGGCATAAAAATTCTGCTGTAGCAAGAATAGAAAGAAGAAACAATGAACACTGATTAGGACTGGGAGGAAGGTCACTCCATTCTTGTCCCAATTAAGCCAGCATCCTCTCTCCATAATGAAATACTGTTCAATATATTGAGCCGCTTCCAAAATGCAACTTCTTCTCCAAACATTGACAGTGGGCAATATTAGAAGCTTGTCTTCCAAAGCTGGCTCTATCATGTTCTATAAATCTCTACTGTGATACCTGATGCTATAAGCAAGTTTATAGACACTTATGGTTGAACCATCCCATTACCTTTTCCCCACCCCCATGCTCTTATCACCCATGACCAGGCATTTAGGTTTTACATCATCAAAAGTTCATAATTCTAGCAGCCTTGGGGCAAATCACCCCATTCACAAATTGCCAAAGAAGAATAAAGTAACATAGATTATTATGACATTGGAAAAAGGAAATAAACCAAAACAAGTGTAAAAAGTAAAGGTAAAGGTTCCCCTTGACATTTTTAGTCCAGTCGTGTTCGACTCTAGGGGGCGGTGCTCATCCCGTTTTTCAAGCCGTAAAGCCAGCGCTTGTCTGAAGACAGTTTCCATTTTCACGTGGCCAGTGTGACTAGGGAGCGCCATTACCTTCCCACTGAGGTGGTACCTATTTATCTACTCGCATTTATATGCTTTCGAACAGCTAGGTTGGTGAGGAGCTGGGACAAAGCGACGGGAGCTCACTCCGTCATGTGGATTCGATCTTTTGACTGCTGGTCTTCTGACCCTGCAGCACAGGCTTCTGCGGTTTAGCCCGCAGCGCCACCACGTCCCCCACAGCGCCACCATGTCCCAAACAAACAAACAAAAAACAAACAAAAAAGAAAAAATAGCAACCTCCGAATGAAGAAGAGGCAAATACATTATTGTTTCTTAAAGACTGACTGCTATATTTCAATGTGAGCTTTCATGGATCAAGTCCACTTCATCAGATATTATAATGAAACAATATGACTGTCATATTTTTACATGGCACCATGACTAAGTAAGAAAACAGATAATGGGCAAAGTGACAATGGTTAGTAATTGAAAAGGACTGTCAGGATATGAATGATTTCAATTATTACTCTACAAGGTAACATTACTATTGTCGATGTACATGGCGAACAGTGGGAATCACAATTTCACACGGTAATGACTTAGGAGCCCTTGATGAATATTCACTCCTTCTAAGTTTGTCTCCAGCATCCATATGGGCCTTATCCCACCCGTTTCTCTTTCAGGTCCAGTTTGGTACTGCTTGGCCCCCAAAAATGGTTACTTTTAGGTCACTCAAAAGAGTTTCCAGGGAGACTGAAATGTTCTGAAATAGTTTTTTGCATGTTGCAGTTTATGTTTTCAGATCCATGTCCAATAATTCTTTTGTATAGAGATTATCCTGTTTGAAGAGTGGAGAAAGGAATTGTTGGCAAAGGATGGCATAGATCACATTAGCACAAGAGCAAGTACTGTAAACACATCCCTGATATTGTGTGTGATAGTACTGAGGCCTGTAATTGTATTGACAGAGTAGCTGTGAGCTGGCACCTGGGTTTGTAGCAGGGCATAGTTTCCATCTCTGTATTAGTGTTGTGTAATCTGTTGTAGCTTTGTCTGTAAACAAATACAAGCCTACCACCAAGAGCTTGGGAGAGTGAAGTAGTCTTGTCCAAAATGGGTAGATGTTTTATGATGCATGTGTATTAGAAGTATCAGATGAGCTTATGCATCTTTTTGATTTGTTAGCTACTCCTCAATTTGCTGTGCGTGTCTTTTGTGTCACGCAGGAAAAAAAATTAGTATCCCATTTTTACAGAAGCTTTCTGCATAAATTGTGGTAACCTTGACCAGTAAGCAAGCAAATGCCTATTGTCTAGTTTACACTTCAGGCAAGAAATCTTGCAGGGGTTGATGAGTACTTGACAGGCTCTCTCTTTGTAATGAATTGGCTTATCTTATTCAGAACAATTTGTTGCTTTGTTGAATTGTCGTTACATCTATAAATTGAATGCCCAAGTGAACTGGCCCATAAACTCAAAGAGTTATTAAGTATAAAATTCAAAAGAGTAAAATACTTCATCAAGAAAAACAGAACTGCAGTAGGATAAATAAAAGCAAAAAGCAAACTGTGCTGTTTATATACATCCCCATAGTGCTTAAAGCACTCTCTGGGTGCTTCACAAGTTAATTATGCAGGCTACATGTTGCCCCCCCCCCCCCAGCAAGCTGGGTACTCATTTTACCAATCTCAGAAGGATAGAAGACTGAGTCAACCTTGAGCCACCTACCTGGGATTGAACCCCGGGTCATGAGCACAGTACAGCAGTTTCACCATTGTGCCATGAGGCTCTTACAGTAACCTTTTATAGACAGAGGAGTCTGTGAAGAAACAAGACACTTAATTCCAAAAGGGATGGAAGCCTGACGATACCGCTAGTACCTTTCAATATGCAGATTGCCATAGGATGATAGCAAGTCTCATTCTCCCTGTTGCCAATTTTGGTTGTGTTCTGTAGAAGCCTGGCACTCAGTCATCCTTGTATTGACCACAAGATTCTGGGTAGGCCAAGAACTAGTTCAAAAGTAGTGACAGAGTCCTCCAATCATGGCTGCATCTCCAGACATTAGATGGCATTACAGAAGGGATGAAAGAGCTGCTTGCTTTCATCATTTTGCAAAAACAATCATTTCCATGAAAATAAATAGAGATAAATCTGATGACCTACTCAAGAAGGTTTGGTGGGTGTTCTTGCTTTACAGACCACCTGGATCGGGGGGGGGGGGGGAGAATCCATATACATTCTACCATCCTCTTGTTGCTTCTCCGAAGATCTGACCTGGTAGTCTGATCAACAGTATGTTCCAGGCAAAGGACAGAGTCCCTAAACCTTACCCTCCTTGTACATTTACAAACAAAAATAGCACATCTTGGTAAGGAAATGGTGACAACTGTATTCTTTTCATCTGCTTTAACAGATGGCAACTGAGAAAGAGTGCACCAAACCATCTCTTTTTCTTTTTTTAAGGTTGCCCTTTAATTCCAAAGAAAAATAATGTAATTCTCTGAGAATATAAGTTACAAGTCTGAAGCCAAATGCCAAAGCAATATTAGCTCTTCTGCTGTGTGTGGGAGCTGATCAGTTAATGTATCTTAGACGCCCTTTAAAATTCATCAGATACCTACTAGGAGTGAAAATCCCTCATCCTCCCATATTCCTCAGTACCTGGAAGAGCCTCTGACCTTTAAAATACTGAGTGTGCACACACACACAAAATTGCTCAACAGTGTTTTACAGTTTGTTCTGAGGAAAGTACGGCTATGCATTTCTGATGCAGGTAGGCAGAAAGATTTAAGGGTGCCTGTTCTATTAGTCATGCAGCTCACTTTGTTAGTATGATCCTTAAGGATGATTGAACATCTAGGATTACTCTCAGTGAAGCAGGCTGAAATGTCGACTCTTTCCCTGAGATTAATTTGAAACTCTTCTTAACGATCTGCGTGTTTCGGTTCCGAAACTTTGTACCGGATTCCAAGGTCTTGCCAAGATAAGATAAGCAGATGCTTTGGAGTAACCCTGTGTAGGGTTTCAGATTTTGTAGGCATGGAGAAAAGCTGCAGTTCTTCCTCTCCATACAGGTCAAATTCATCTCCTCCAGCCACAAATCCATCGTGCGTCCTGGAAAAATCTCAAGTGGCAATTTCATTGGATGCGGGTGGATATGTTTAAGAAATCTGCATAAACCTTTCCCTTTTTTCAGAACGTTGTAGTAAATGAAAGGGAATCCCAAAGAGAGGGAAATGGACCACAGCATCTCTTGCTCTTCCTTCATCACTCCATAACTAATGATCTTTGACTTGGTCTATAGTGCTCTTAGTGTTAATAGAGCGGCCTTAAAAATGAAACGAATAAATGAAATAAATAAAAAATAAATGGCGCTATAGCACTGTGCTGAATGGCACAAGAGCACTGTGGGGTGCAGTTGGAAGGTGTTCCTTCAATGCATCACATAAGCTAAACCTGTGGTTACTAACTGCTATCGTATTTGGCCATGAAGACACTTCTGGCAGGAAAGAACACCACTAGAGATTGACTGTCATTGTTTGGCCTTCGTTCTAGGAATGGCCATATGTGTGAAGCCTGAAAGAATAGCAGCTGTCAGCGCCCTAAATCTTGTTGCCACCTGTCTATTATTTGATCAGATTACTCCACTTTGATGTGCCCCCTGCGGCTCCCCTCATTTTCTGATTAACCCACTTTCTACCATATTGCATGCAAGCCCTCCTCTTGATCCGACTGCTGTGTTTTGCCCCGCATCTGATGTGGCATCTCAAATGCTTTCGGAAGAGCCTTTTTAATTTAGGATGTCAGTGCCACAGAAGGAGGGCAATTTAGAGGATTGAAAAGCTGCTATATTTTCCGCCCTCCAGGATAAAAACATGTTGTTTTGGTAAAAGCTGAAAATGGTCCAAAGGAAGACTCCAGGATAAAAATAATCCCATCCCCAGGGAGTCTTTCAGAAATGTTAGATGAGGCCCTGTGGGATGATGCTATTTCTTTTCCCCCTGCTGACTGAAATGGTTGAAGGGCAAAATGTATGCCAGGTGGTTGACGTGTAACACCCCAATATATTTTCTATAAACAACCCGCTTATGTTCAAAATGGATTCTTTTTCAGAGCTTGGTTATTGGCGCGACTTAGTGTAGGAGCTGTTGCAGCACATGTTTTGAAACATGCCTTCTGAAGCTGTTTTACTATTTTTATAACGGTTCTCTCTGCCCTTGTTGACCACAGACAGTAAGTTGGAATGAATCAGCCCTGTTTTCCAATCTGCATCAGTTTTGTAAATTTTACTTCAATTTCCCTGTATTTTAGTGCATGTTTGCTTTTCTCACAATTAGACCATCTTCTTTCCATTCAGGATCAGTTTCATAAAGGTTAATTTGTAAATCTAGCTACCAAAAGGCTACTGGTCCCATCACCTCCTGGCAAATAGAAGGGGAAGAAATTGAGGCAGTGACAGATTTTACTTTCTTGGGCTCCATGATCACTGCAGATGGTGACAGCAGCCACAAAATTAAAAGACGCCTGCTTCTTGGGAGGAGAGCGATGACAAGCCTAGACAGCATCTTAAAAAGTAGAGACATCACCTTGCCAACAAAAGTCCACATCGTCAAAGCTATGGTTTTTCCAGTAGCAATGTATGGAAGTGAGAGCTGGACCATAAAGAAGGCTGACCACCGAAGAATTGATGCTTTTGAACTGAGACTCTTGAGAGTCCCCTGGACTGCAAGGAGAACAAACCTATCCATTCTAAAGGAAATCAACCCTGAATGCTCACTGGAAGGACAGATCCTGAAGCTGAGGCTCCAGTACTTTGGCCATCTCATGAGAAGAGAAGACTCCCTGGAGAAGACCCTGATGTTGGGGGTAGTGTGAAGGCAAGAGGAGAAGGGGATGACAGAGGACGAGATGGTTGGACAGTGTCATCGAAGCTACCAACATGAATTTGACCCAACTCTGGGAGGCAGTGGAAGACAGGGGGACCTGGCGTGCTCTGGTCCATGGAGTCACAAAGAGTCAGACACGACTTAACGACTAAACAACAACAAAAGCTACCAAAAAATGTCTTTTTTTAGTGTATTTTTTCACATTTAAAACAAGCTTGTAATAATTTTACCCTGCAATATTCATTGTTGTCTCTGTCATACCCTTTATACAATTTGTATGCTTTTTAAAACCTAAAACACAAATTTCTGTACATGTTTTAGTACATTTTTAAGACAAAAAGAAATGTACACTGATGGTGCATAATTGCTGGGAGTGCGAACCAGATCAGTTTATTTAAAAATATAAAATCCAACAGCGCCCTTATTCTCAGCCTCCACATTACATATGTGTGCATGCGCACAGAGACTGAAGTGGGGCCGAATTGCAGCTTGAACATCTACCTGGCTCCTTCCAGGTACAATCTGGGACATACTGCAGTATTCCAGACATGCAGCATCCGACGATCATGCAGACTTGAGGGCATTTTAAAGGGCAATTCCTGTCTTTTCCAGTCCCCTAAAGTAAATTGATTGTGTTTCTGGACAAAGGCATGGAATTGAATGAAGTAGGGAAGCAGGGTCAAGAAGCGGATTTGATCAGGCTCCAGTTTTTGTTGCAAATGATTCTTCAACATCAGCAAAGACCCCTAGCTGGTCCCCAAAGCCCCAGCCTCAAACCTCATGGTTGAAACATTTGCCGTGAGATCAACTGTTGGAATGACTGTGCCCGGCAGCTGTGAAACCCAGCCTGCATTCATAGTGGTCATGTCTGGCCCGCATCCTTTGTGGGTGCATCTGTAGGATGTTTCTGACAGAGTTGCTGCTAACATTACAACTAAAGCATTATTCTGAAGAATTGTGGAGGTGGGAGGAGATTTCTTCCCCGGGCAAAACAGCTGATGAATTTCCAAAGCAGGCCAACATTGGTGAGAGTAGTGAAATGTCTTAGGAGACTTCTGTCTGTTCTTTGTCTGTCACAAAGTTTTACCTAAAGCAAAATTCAAAACAAAAGTGCAGGTGTTTCTACAGGTAAAACATCTGAAGAATTTTTGAGTAAATCAGGTGTTTGAGTAATAACCATCCCCGGTGATGATGATATTGTGCATGCTTTGATTTTCGCAAATCAACAGAATGGCAGGAACACCAAAGTTGGCATACATAACTGTAACATATACAGGCCATAGCTGGAGATGACAAATTTTGCATCTGGAACCAATTCCTCAGCTTCATCTAAGCCCACATGCAGCTGGACATGTTACCTCCACATGAACAAACATGCTCATCCTGCCCTGCCCTGATGCAACAAGGTAGGTTAGAGAGCCTCAGATAGTCTTTTTATGGACATGGATGTACAGAGCAGGCAATCTGTTTTAATTAAACCCTAGCATTTTTAGTAAGTTTGTGCCCATGTTACCCGCCTTCTGTTATATATCATTTGATCAAACCATAACTCATACACTGATGTCCTCTCACTATCCTTTTTTGTAGGATATTTATCCTGATCTTATGTTTGCATGTGATAATATCAGACAAGGCCTTCTGGTGAGGTTAATAAAAATGAAAGGGAAGTGTGTGCCTACATATGCATAAATAAACGCATGTGTGCCTCTGTTTGTCTCCCTGTGTGTGTCCAGCATAGCTCTAACGAAACGTGACACAGAAAATCATAGGACCCTACATGAACACTTTCTGAGCATATTATGTTTTGCATTATTTAATTTTAGTTAATTTGTTCGAACTTCTTAAGCCACAGGGTACCAAGCCTTTTCCTAAGGAGAGACAGGCCTGGAAGATTAATCTCTCCAGAGGTCCTCAGGCAAATCTGTAGGTATCTTTTCTCTGCAGTTCCTCTCCGCAAGTCAATCTATTTAGAGTGAGGATCTACAGAATACTTGTTAAATTCTTCATTCTTGTCAGTTTAGGCTGTGTTGACTTGATCAGACCCAAATTGATTTTCGGGGAACAGCCGGAAAAGGAGGGCAATTTTTCATCATGAAGGTCTTCATGTTGTGCATAAAAACACAAACACAGAGTGAGCATAGAACCATGGTTGACATGGCAGACACAAACATAATGCTTCTGCTTTTTAAAAGTCCATGCAAAAAAGAAATAGCCATTACAATTTTAAAAAGTTTTATTAGCAAATAAAATAAATTCAACAGTATAACATAACATTCCATTCTGTTATCTATTTTCCAAAAGAAAAACATTGCTTCTCTTTAAATTCCTTCCAATTAGTTTTCAGTTATTATTTTTCTTGCCCATATAACAAGTACCTTTGCTTAATTTTCTTCTCATTCTTTACATTAGCAGTTATTTTAAAAACAGGTTGTTACATAATTATATATCTATAAGTGACAAAGTGGTTCTTGTTTTTTTATTATAATAGCCTTCTATTAATTTCAGATTTTAGCTTTATTTTTCCATCTTTCTTATAAGTATTTCTTTATGCCACCTCATTGATTCTGAAATTCTGCTGTATTCTCCCCCTTTAATGATTTTGTCAGTTTATTCCCTGAAATAAATTCCTGTAAATTTAAGTAGACACTTCTCAACAGTTCTTCCATACTTTTCCATTGTCTTGCTATTTTAGTTCTAGCTGCAGAAATAGTCATCACCAATTTGAATAAGCTGCATCATTCACATTAAAGTGTTATTCATATTAACATATTATTTTGCACCATTGCTTACTTTCTGCCAAACCTTCTCCCTGACCTGACTTGTCCCAATTCTTTTCTCTTGTCTGTAGTACAACAAAAGACCTGCCTCGTGGGGTTATGAGAGAAATTTTGTAGTTCCTTTGCTTTACAACCATAAAATGACAAATGAAGGTTTGGAGAAAACAAGGATGATAGAGAAAACAATTGCCCAAATCTAAAAGTAGGGGGTGATACCTTTTATTGGACCACTAATAATAATAATTTTAAAAATCCTGCTTACCATAACCTCCTCATGGATAGTGTAGAAAAATTGTACACAAGAACCCACAAACTGGTAGTACATACCTGTGATAGTTGATGTAAGTCTTTTTGCAGCATGGAAAGCTTTGGAATTTTTACCCTGCCCTTTCTTAGTACCAAAAGGTTGCCAATTACTCTGTGACTGCCCCTCCATTTTGACCAAACTCCGGGAGGCAGTGGAAGACAGGAGGGCCTGAAGCGCTCTGGTCCATGGGGTCATGAAGAGTCGGACACAACAACTAAACAACAACAAGCCCCTCCACACACATACTCATGTTGCCTGCTTTGAATCTCCTGTTTCTTTTTGGCTGGATTGTGGGGGGGGGGAAACAGCGCAAAGACATAGCAGTAGAAAATGACATTACCCTTGTATGTCAGGCTGGAAAAAGAAAAAAAGGCAGTAGGACTGAGACAAGGAGAGGGGAGAGAAAGAGAAGAGGGAAGAAGAAGAAATGCTGGAGGGGAATAGGCGGCTTCTAACTCCTTTAAAGCTGGCAGGGTCAGGGGGAAACGCTGTGGTGGAGGGAAAGAAAGATGTCTGAGGGAAAAAAGGGGGTGCACTGATGTAGTGTAGGGACCAGCTGAAGTACTGAGACATAGGGAACTCAGGCTGTAGTCACACCAACAAAATGTTTTCCATTTCTCCCTTTTTGATCTCGCAATTTGAATTTGCGGTCACATGACGCATGGCCATTAGTGAATCATTCACCTGATGAGTGTGCTAATTGCAGATCATTTCTTCCTCAGCCGGAGACTTCTACTTTTTTTGTTCGGATTTTTTTTTTTAAAAAATGGTTGCATTGCTTCATGTGTGAATGATCTTACTGCAGACTCTTTTGAATTACTGTTACTGTGCATGTCCTTTTAAAATGTTTATACTCTCACAAGACGCTCTGGGAATTTATTGAATTGGAAGGCCGTGACTTGGTAACCCAAAAACACATTGGGATGCACATCCTAGAATAAATCTCAAAGCATGAAGGAATGTGATTAAAAGTTGTGTAACCACAGAGGGACATTTCGCTAGTGTGATCATGGTCTTAGATGGGCTGAACGAGTAGCAGAGAAGGAAAAAAAGACCAGTGATAGAGGAAAAGGGAAGAAAGATCAGTAAAAATAGTGGTGTCAGATCACATAAGCTGACTCCTGAATCCTCCCAAAGAATCCTACAAAGCTTTATAGACCTCCAGGGAAAAGAAGCAGAAATCTCTGTTCACCACAGCTGGCATTATCCTCAAAAAGTGTTAAATCCAGAATGAAGCCAAACAATCATTAACAATCATATCAAAATTCAGCTGAGATCAAGGCATACAGTAAGACTGTTGCAGTAATTTTAGTCAATGTCAATGTTTTTTTTTTAATTCTACAAGCTTTATTTATCAACAGTGGGACATAGGCAACTAATGGGTTTTAATCCAGGCAAAACTGCTCCCTCTGCATTTCTTTGCTCAGCTGGGAAGGGGAACTCGGCATGCTGCCTCTGAGGACTGGGTGGTGGTGGCAGCGACGGCAGTGGTAAGGGGGCGGAGAGCAGGAGCAGATAAGTTCCTCCTGAACTGGCTTGTTTTTCTGGTGTCACCAATTCAAAAACACAACCGCGAACTGGTGTGTTTATCTGATGGTTCATGGTGGTTCATGGTTTGTGGTTAACCAAGAATAATGAACCAGCCTAATTTAGAAGAACCTCATGGCACAGTACTTAAACCGCTGTACTGCAGCCAAAACTGTGCTCACAACCTGGGGTTCAATCCCAGGTAGCCGGCTCAAGGTTGACTCAGGCTTCAGTCCTTCTGAGGTTAGCAAAATGAGCACCCAGCTTGCTAGGGAGGGGGGCAATGTGTAGCCTGCATAATTAACTTGTAAACCGCCCAGAGAGTGTTTGAAGCACTATTTGCCTTTTCATTGGTTTTCCGGTTCGTTTCCATCTATAATAGAGACACATAGGAGAGCTTTCTCAGCTATAGCACGCCAAGTGTTGAACACACTCCCTTTGGAGGCCCAACTGGCACTAATGTTGGCATTATTTGGGTACCACATCAAAACATACTTATTTGTTAGAGCCTTTGAGGTTGAGGGACATGGTGGTGCTGTGGGCTAAACCACTGGTTCTTAACCTTGGGTTACTCAGGAGTTTTGGACTGCAACTCCCAGAAGCCTTCACCACCAGCTGTCCTGACTGGGGTTTCTGGGAGTTGCAGTTCAAAAGCATCCGAGTAACAAAGGTTAAGAACCACTGGGCTAAACCACAGAAGCCCGTGCTGCAGGGTCAGAAGACCAAGCAGTCATAAGATCGAATCCACGTGACGGAGTGAGTGCCCGTCACTTGTCCCAGCTCCCGCCAACCTAGTGGTTCGAAAGCATGCAAATGCGAGTAGATTAATAGGGACCACCTCGGTGGGAAGGTAACAGCATTCCGTGTCTAAGTCGCACTGGCCATGTGACTACGGAAGATTGTCTTCGGACAAAATGCTGGCTCTATGGCTTGGAAACAGGGATGAGCACCGCCCCCTAGAGTTGAACACGACGGGACAAAAATTGTCAAGGGGAACCTTTACCTTTACCTTTACTTTTGAGGTTGAGGAGCTTGGTCTGTGGAGGTTTTAATGAAATTGCTTTAACTTTAGCTATGCAGTCCTGGACCCTTATTAAAACAATATGACAATAAAAACAAAAATAGTGATTATCAAATTCTGGAAAAGCAATCATTTAGCTTAATACAGTCTTTTTACAAGATCTTATGCTTTTAATTTTATGGGTTTAAACTGTCTAATTTTAATTTGTTTTAAAGCTTTTGTGTTTTTAAATTGTTTTAGAAGACTCTGTAACCCACCTTGAGATCTTGTGATATAGGTTGGGCTATGAATGAATGAATGAAGGAATGAATGAATGAATGAATGAATGAATAAAGAGAGAGAGAGAGAGAGAGAGAGAGAGAGAGAGAAACAAATAGAAATAAAATAAACTCCTTCAGAGCCCTAGAATGAAGAGATGTCAGGGGTTGAGCCTATAACTTTCAGCATGCGATATGTTTTGCCTGACAGTGAGCTTCATGAAAATCTAATGGGCATGATTCAAATGAAATAAGGGAAGACAGTGGCAAGATTGTAAAAGAAACACAAAGCTCAGGTACATTCAGTCTGTGAAGAATGTCTGAGCACAATTGGCAGGATCACTGATGAGCAAAGACTATGGATGGTTTATTCAAACTAGCTCGATAGAGAGAGCTGGGCATCTCTCCTTCCCTTTCTGACAGCTGCCAGATACAATATATGAATGATCGCACTGTCTCTTTGTGTTTGTGAAAATGGTCATTCCATAGGAGACGCCACATTTTATTTGATGGTTCTGTGGAATGGCAACAATGCTAGATGGCTACTGCTGTTGGCAAAGGAAAGTTCTATGTAGACTTATCAACACAAATCACATCTGGGGAATGGGATGAGACATAGTTATAGGTAGGGAACAACTATAACTGGTTTCCTGCTAGGTAAACAAAGAATAATGACCCCATATCTTCCCTACCTAGGATTTTGGAGACACAAGCCCTATTTATCAAGCCATTGTGTCTGAAACCACAGAGTGCTGAATGGCAGTTAGGGATCAGGTGGATGTGCATTATTTCCTCATGACCCCACCACACATAAACGTAAGTGAGAACTACAGATACTGAACATGAAGGCCAGCAAAAGAGATTGTAAGGACATTGAGCTGAATGAGTGCTTCCAGTGCTCTCATAATGAAGAAGCCATGACCAGGCAGGGCTTGTAACCATAGGAACAAGTCAAGGGAAATGAGGGAGTGGGAGGCTTACCAGCATCTCTTTCCCACCCTGCATTTCTTCCTCCACAGTTTCATGCATAATACCTGAATTATGCATGAAGATGAGAACTATTTGGAAGTTAGAGATGAGAACTATTTGGGAAAAAATGGCTATTCCTTTTGATTTGTGATTCGTCAAAATGAATCACAAATAATGAATTTATGATTTTCTTTCCTGACGAACCAATGAATCAATTTCTTGATTCATTTTTGCCTTTTAAATGTTATAAAATACTCCCCAAGCACCTGGAGACATCAAAATCACAGAGGGACTTCCCCAGACTCTCCTCTACAAGTCCTCCATGATTGGTGAAGTTTGCATTTCAGATGTCCGGGTTATACACCCACAAGGAGTGCACCCCAAGAAAGTTAACCCCAGGCGCTTAGAGACACCAGAATTGCTGGTAATCTTAACTTTATTATCCTCTGCAATCCCTCCAAGTTTGGTGAAGATCGGGTTTCCGATATCCAAGTTATACACCCACAAAATGGCTCCCCAGGAAAGTGCCCTTTAGCAGCTGGCTTAGGGAAAACCCAGTCTTTACCAAACTTGGAGGGATTATAGACGATGAAAAACACTCTGTCTGTTTTGTATTCTCTTGCATTTATTAAGCCCTCCTCCCCGCAAAACCTCAAATAACACCCATTTTGGGTATATTTTTCAAAAATGGATCAAAACTAAGTTATGTCTTGCTTGTATCACCATCCCAATGCAACAGGTAAAGCTAATCCCCACACAAAAAAGGGGTGCCTTGTAGGTGTTAATTATGAGGAGCTCTTGAGAAGAAAGAAGTGGCCATCATATTTCAGCACTATGGTGGGGTGAAGAATAGAGATTCAAATGTTGCTGTTGAAGAGCGATGCACTTAAAACCGTTGGCCCAGATCCATGGATTGTCAGTTCTCCCACATTTGTTTAGCATCTCCGGTTCTTTCCATTCTGAATATAAAGGCATTAGGGAAGTTTGGTTTGCTAGTGAACTGAAGCAAAGTTCTCCTGCAAAAATATTCATGACTTTTCTATATCAGAGAAGAGGAAGACCTCAACCTCCTCAACCTTTAAGTGCTAGAATGGCATCACTGAATCTACTTCCCCACCATTTGCTGTCTTCATTCCCAGCATGTCTTAGTCATTATCTGTCTGCCTTGTGAGCCCCTTGTACTTTAGATAGGTTTGAGCATTGACACCTTAATTATTTGCATATATATTTATTTTGTTTGTTTGCTTGTTTGTTCATTCTTAAGAACAGGTTCAACTGAGTGCCTAATCAGAGTGGGCTTCAGTTTTAACTCTGGGATGTTCCTTTGATTTTAATGACTAGCCTGTTTGTCTAATTAAGCATTCAAAACAGAATTTGTTCAACTGGCAATAATGCTTTTATATTGTCCAGTTTTGCAACCCAACACAGTCTTTTCTTTTTGTTTTGCCATTCCCAGCACCAGCTTATTATAGAACGAGATAAACTGTGATTAGCATAAGTCTATAATGAAGCAATAATTGTATTTAGACGTTCTGCTCTCATCTTACAGCTCCTGTTCCTTTGTCTTGCTTGCACAATGTAGTTATTTTGGAAGCCTCTGTCATTAGATACTACTTTGCATTTCTTTCAATCTGTAAAACAAATTAATGTCCGCGTTAAAGGCACGGAGCTGGGCCAGGATGGCTTTTTCTGTTTTGGCAAATATAGCAAATGAGACTTTAGTATTTATTCATCTACTTAGTTAATTTTTTAAAGCACAGCCCTTCTCAAGTGTTTGTCATGACTCAAATTACAGTAAATACACAAATTCCACCATCTACCTGTGCCTCCACCTCCACCTGAAAATGGTTCGGTAAGGAGACTGAATGCATTAATTTTATTCAGTTACTCATAAATATTGATAGTGGCAGGAAAATTCTCCCAGCTTCATCAGCTGGTGAGTTTTAAGGTCAATGCAACTTGAAAGTATAGTGGCCATGTGCCCTATTTCAGTGGTCCCCAACCTTGGGCCTCCAGATGTTCCTGGACTTCAACTCCCAGAAATCCTGGCCAGCAGAGGTGGTGGTGAAGGCTTCTGGGAGTTGTGGTCCAAGAATATCTGGAGGCCCAAGGTTGGGGACCACCGCCCTATTTTACATAAGGAGGTCCTCTGTTTGAAGGGTTGCTAGAAGACCATCCTCTGTTTGAAGGTGCCCTTCATTTGAAAGGCCATCCATTCCAAATTTTATTTAAAGAAAAAAGAAGCACAAGGAAGAATATCAGGGACCTTAAAGTTGCCATCCAGCTGCCTGGATAGTGCATTGGTTTAGGTATCCAGAGTTTGAGAGTTTGATTCCCCACTGTGCCTCCTATGGGTAAGGTGCACAGTCCCAGGATGTCACCAGCGGAAGGGAATGGTAAACCTCTGAAATGTTCTACCTGGAAAACTCTGAAAAGGGTTGCCATAGGTCAGAATTGACTCAGCGGCACATGATTATTTGTTCAAGTTGCTAGGACTTGGACAGGAAGCTCAGGAAGCACACAGACACACTGCTTTTACTTGGTATCCTCTTTTGTCCTCTATTTTGCTGCTGCATGGTCTCTTTTCTGGTGATGTATAAATGGCCACTCTGCTTGCTAATCTACAGATGCTCTGTTTCCCCAGATGCTGGCAAGCCAGCAAGCTACGAGAACCAGATCTGGTTAAGCCAGTCTTTGCTATGCAGATGCCTCCAGGTTTCACACACCTCCCCTTTATTCCAGCTGCCATCAGCTCTGCCAGTTGCCTGCCCATAATGTGGCAGGAAATCCTATAAGTAGGCCACATTAATTGGGCTATTCCACCCCACACAGCAAAATGTTTCTTTCTTTTTTTTTTAAAGAAAGAGTGAGAAAGAAAAAGCATTACACATAGACAGTTAGGGAATAAGGATTTGAAAATTCCTGCTTGAACAGTCATCAGAAAGAGTCCAAAAGAATCTTTTAGAAAAGTCTAGTCTAGGAATTACAAAAACAAAACAAAAAGCTTTAAAAGATACATTTAAAAACCTGTTTAGAAGAAGAGATGCAACACTTTCCCCAAATGGAGAATGATTACCATCTATACTCTGAAATGTTGCAGTTGCTAGTTCTCTTCAGAGCTATACTGCATGCTCAAGATGTGGCTGTGGCTGTGGTCACACCAGCCAAATGTTTCCAAGCTACTGCTCATGAATTTTGACACTTTTTGGGGGGGAGTTCAGACGATGCAAGGCCATTATCGATTCTTTTGTTCCTCCTCTGTGCTATCTCCGCATCAAATCCAGTCCACTGAGAGGCTACTACTATATTTATCCTGCATTTCATCCCACAGTAAAACTTACATCCAGTGAGCATGTACTCCAAAACCGATCCTTTTCCTGTGCCTCTAGTGTGCAGTCCCACCTCCGTCACTCGCTGTCATTTGACTCCCTTAATAATTTTTTGTGTTAAGTTTCAAACAGGAATGTCAGCACATTGGTATACTTGTCAGATATGGAGCATCAGTTCCCCTACTGTCTTTTGACTGCCACTGCAGTGCACTGTGAGTTCTCCTCCATAGAGGGCAAAGAATCATGGAAATAGGAAGAAATGGCCCAGATCAGTAAATGCCCAGCAAGGGCATTTTGCAGGCACATCAATGTACCTACAGGGGCAGGGAAAGGCACAAGAAAAGGAAGTCCCACCTCCGTGACAGTAAAAGTTCTTTGCAACTCTTTGTTTGGTACGTGATATTCCCATGTGAGCTCCAAAAGCATAACTATGCACTTTGCTTAAAATCTTGTCTCTATATTTTTCAGGCACAATAAGTTGTTTGAAGTTTCCATCTCCACCCCTCTGAGGTACTAACAAAACTTCCCTATATAACAGATTGTTATTATTTCATATCTCTCTGGGCATTCAGGCGTTAATGAAGAGGGAGTTCCCTTAGATTTCTCAAAGCACTGCGTAAGGGTGGTATTCTCCTTCTGTTCCTTATCAAATGATGAATTATTAGGGTTTTTCATAAATATAACTTCTGCCATTTCATCCACATCAGAGCATTCTTTTAAACTGGGGCCTGGCAGGTTACTTTCAGAAGTTAGGGATTCCATTTTTCCCTCAGGGATTGTTAACTGCTCTCCCTGGGAACATGTTACTACAAAAGCACTCTGCACATGCTTAGTGAGATCTAATCCAATCAAATAAGGTGTGGGTATTTGATCAGAAATAGCTACATCCCAAATTCCAACCCAGTCTCTGTCGTTTATCTTTACTTTAGCCATGGGTAAAATCACTGGCATAGAACTTATTCCCTTGATGGTAACAGTTTGGTTTGGAAGGATTTGTTCTTTAGGAACCACATCAGGATGACACAGGGTTACGTGGGAACAGGAATCAACAACCCCCACATAAGGCTTCTCATTAATAAGAATTTTCTCACCAGGATTCTGTAGTAAAATATTATCTGCTTTTATAAGAAAGCACTGAATGACTCTGGATTGTGGCAGATCAGAACTTTGTGTCATTCTAGTTGCCATGGAGACAGAACCATTGTTACAGTCTCCTTCAATGGCTTCCACTGGTTTTATGCAGTAAACTTTTTTGGTGTATCATCTTTTCCATTTTTATTTTTATTGTTTTTCATACAATTTGATTGAACATCCTCAAACTTCCTGCAGTTATAACACTGTCTGTAAGTCCTTCAATCAAACTGAGGAGATCTGTCAAACTTTTCCTCAGGGTTCATTCACCTTGGCGGACTAGGTCCTGGCAACTTAGGTGAGGTACTAAGCTGGCCATCTTTCTCTGACATTTTACTGTTGTAATTTTTATTGAATGGTTACTTGCTGTTGTCCCAGTTCTGCCTGTAAAATTTTACCTCAGAAAACTTTGGATCTTTAATCTCACTAATGGAATCAGCATATTCAGATGCCTGTAAGACATTTTTAGGATTTTTGTCTTTGACCAAATAACGCAATTTGTTCTAAACTAACCACATTTTTCATTTGGTCTAGAGAAGTGACATTTACACATTCCATCTATTTGTCCAAACATTGAATCATGCCCCCACTTGGACATAAGATTCTTCAGGCTTTTTGGGGAGGGAAAGAAATTTTCTTCTAAGGTGTTCCGCATTTATGCTAAAACTAGAAGATACAATTTTTCTATATGCCTCAAAATCTCTAGTTTGCTCCAGAGACATCTGAGAATAACGTTCAACTAAATCTCCACTTATTTGTGATCTCAACACTATCATCCTTTCATCATCCTTAATCTCAAAGTCCCAGCACACTCTCTCAAATGCTATCAGGAAAGATTCAGGGCAATCTCCTTTCCTATATTGGGGAAATTTCTTTATATCAATCCTTGAGAGTTTTCCCTCACTAGAGTTGTTGTTATTGTTGTTTTGAGCAGCTAATTCTAATTTTTTCATCTGTATTAGAAATGCCATTTTTGATTCCGACTTCTGGCTTGATGTCATGACGATACAGTCCAGGGAGACAGAGCTCTGCTCCCTGAG
The DNA here is from genome assembly GCF_051106095.1 of Pogona vitticeps. Classification (NCBI taxonomy): domain Eukaryota; kingdom Metazoa; phylum Chordata; class Lepidosauria; order Squamata; family Agamidae; genus Pogona; species Pogona vitticeps. The sequence continues at coordinate 13,953,243 of NC_135785.1, read as the reverse complement.
ACTGCTTTTCAGCCTGCTAGGGAACCCCATCTCAAGTTCTATTTCCTTAGCTCTATCTTAAGCCCTTGCTTTTTCCCTGACCTCCAATTCTTTAAGCATGAATTCCTGTTCTAACCTCCATTTTTCAAAATCTTGGGACCTTAGGACACATTTTGATGAGGCACCCTCATCAGTCTCCTCCTGTTCCACTGGAGCTAGAGGATCTCCATTTCCATCCGCTTCCTGCGGTAAACTTTGTGCCTCCTGACTCCCTTTTTGGCTTTTGGGTGGAATGTTTAAGTCTGAGTGAATTAGTCTTTAATGTCTGTACTGCTTTTCAAAAGGACCTGTCTTTCTGCTGTTAATTCCAGTAACTACGTTGTTGCACTTCATTCAGCAGTTCTCTGGCTGTTCTCCAGCTAACAACCTTTTAGTTAATGTCTCTCTATGACTGAGCTATTCTTGCTCTCAGACACCAAAATAATTTTATTTTTCAAGTCTCTGCTTTGATTTTCCTATCACCTCAGATCAGCTCTGACCCTGGCTTCCCACTTTTATCCAACACTGCTCCCTTATTTCTCAGAGCCTTGGATTTCAAGCTAGCCACTGGGTCCCTCAAATCCTGAGGTAAACAAAAAATAACTTTTCCTTTAGAGTCAATTCCCTATCTTTAGTTCCCCCAGATCTGGGTTCAGAAGACCTGCCACTAAGCTTTTTCACAAAAGCTCTAGCAGGTCACCCACTTCTTTACCACAGACCTCTGACTAAAAGGTACCCACAACTCCAGAAAATTCACTTTTAAACATTGGTTTTACTGGATTGCTTCGTATCCTGCCACTGGACACCAATTCTAGTTTCTCTGCCTCCACCTCCCGACAGCTCTCATTGGTACATGCCAATAATTTTCTACCTGACTTTTCTTTTCTTTTTTTTTTTTAAACAGTCAAAGTACAATTCAGGGAAGACAAGAAGCCACAGTTCGGTCAAAAGTTCAAACACTCTGTAGTATCAATGTATTTGCGAAGGCTTTCACAGCCGGGATCTAATGGTTGTTGTGGGTTTTTCGGGCTCTTTGGCCATGTTCTGAAGGTTGTTCTGCCTAACATTTCACCAGTCTCTGTGGCCGGCATCTTCAGAAGACAGCACCCAGAGCACAGGGTGCTGTCCTCTGAAGATGCCGGCCACAGAGACTGGTGAAATGTTAGGAAGAACAACCTTCAGAACACGGCCAAAGAGCCTGAAAACCCCACAACAACCACTCTGTAGTATCCTCTATCTCCTGCAGCATCTATGAGATGGAAGATTCTGGGCTGATGTGAACAACCAGCTGTACCTCTGTCAGTGCTGATAGCTGAGAGAAACTACAAAATTGTAGGAGAAAATGCCTAGCCTATGGAAAACCTTTCATGGTATGTTTCCTATATCCTCTGTCACAATGGCTCTTTCTCCTCTCTTTCATTTTTCACATCATGGAATAAAACCTTCCTTTGAGGTGAAAACATCAGATCCCATGCCAACTTCACACATTTTTCCTCGGCTGGATTCATTTCCTCAGTCTCCAGGGGTACAGATGGGTGACCTGTCTGTTGCTGCTGTTTTCTTCAGTTCCATTTTTATATATCTTCCATCACTTCTTTTAACTCGCATCAAAAACTGCTCTACTGAAACCCTTGACAGGGTGTAAATGTCTAAGTGAAAGGTGAATTGATCAGCCTTTACTCCAATGACAAACTAGTTTGACATTGAAGTTAAAGCATGGAACAGAAGTTTCATAAAGGTTAGCTTGCCTCTTCCCCTCCCTTTTCTTTTTTAAAATTTGATCTGTGCTTTGGGGTGGGTTTTTCTTTTTTAATAGATCTTCATGCAGTAGAAAACATATTCTGCTCACATATCTAACTGAATCATCTGGACAACATCTTCAGAAGTATTCTTTATCTGTCCCCTCTGGCCATTAATTTTATAGCTGCATAATCACTGTCTTAATGTGCTCATTATGAATGCTGATGTTATGCAGAAATAAAATGTAGGCAAATATGGTTCATTAAATGCAAATTATAATCTAGTTCAGGGAAGACCTGCAAAATCTCATTTTTCTTCCTTGAGACACACCTACTAGCAAAAACCTGGTGGCACTGAGAATGGATCCATCTTTATATATTTATTTAATTTATATACTGTCTCTTTAGTGCAACTACTGGGCAGTTTACAAATTAAAATTTAAGTAACCACAAGACCTCATATAACAATACATTCAAATATAGTGGTTCTCAAATTTGAATCTAAAATTCATACAAAAGACAGCAACGATAAAGAAACAGGAAAGGGGAAAAAATGAAAAATAATATTGACAACAACAGAGGGATAAGGTATTGAAGTCAGTTTTGTACAATCCTGTTTTCACTAATTTCCTGAACATGAAGAGGGAAGGAGCCTGGCCTTTCTCACTTGATAGCTTATTCTAAAGACTGAGGGCCACCCCACAAAAAGGCCTGATTCCTTGTTATCACCTTTTTGGCATCCCTCAATGTGGGCACTTTTAGCAATATATAATTAAGAGGAGCAGGTGAAATGGGTAGCTAATTTCTGTTAGAGAGGTTCTGACAAGTATTGAGGTCCTGAACCATTAAGGAATTTATAGGTCATAACCAGCACCTTGAATTGAGCATGGAAACTGATAGGAAGCCAATGAAGATGCATCGAGACTGGGGATGTATGAGCGAATTTACTTGTCCCAAAAATCAGTCTAGCCGTCACATTTTGGACCCACTGACATTTCTGTACTGTTTTCTAGGAGAAACTGGAGTCTCAGGATGCAAGAAAATAAATCTTTTATTCAAATTAAAATTGCCCGGCCATCTTCAGGGGCTAAAATTTATTCAAGATAAAATTTATGGCCTTCTTCAGAGGCTGTATAAAAAGAACAATACATTACCATCTTTACTTCTCAATACATACAACCATTTTTTATTTTATATATTATTAACAAAAATTATTAACAATAATATTCTTCCAGCATATTATTGAATTTCGTTGACAAATGGTAGCCATATTTTATACATATCCTTGATTTATGGTCTATATTAGACCTTTTTCTCTATTTGTTCTATACACAGCTCCTATAGATTAATTGTGATATAATGGGAGAAAAATCCCCCTATTTATGGATGTTATCTTACACAGCTGTTGTTCAGGATCATTCTAATTAATACACAGACTCGTACCTTGTGAAATGAGCATAAAAAAGAAGTTATATATATTAAAAAAGAAGTTATATTGCCAAATAAGAGGGGATAACTCTCTTTCTTCATTTAAATCTTTAGCAGACCGGTGTGTCCAGTCTCAGGATCCAGTCCATCTCCCTTTTTGATAAAGTTCATGTCATAGAATAGTTATAGGGTTGGAATGGACCATGGAGGTCTTCTAGTTCAACCCCCGCCCAAGTCAGGAGACCTCGTACCATCCCGGACCACATACCATCCCAGACAGATTGGGCTGTCCAATCTTTTCTTGAAAACCTCCAGCAATGGGGCACCCACAACATTGGGAGGCAAGCTGTTCCACTGCTTAATAGTTCTCACTGTCAGGAAATTCCTCCTTATTTCTGCCGAGTTTCCACCCATTGGTTCTTGTCCTACCCTCAGGCGCAATGGAAAATAAATCAATGCCCTCTTCCCTGTGGTAACCCTTCAGATATTAGAAGGCTGTTATCATATCACTGCTTGTGTGGACAGCATATCATATCATTGCTTGTGTGGACAGCACCCATAGGACTGCACCCATAGCCCAGAACTGTAAATTCTTTATAGGATGGTTGATCCTCATATAATGACTGACCAAATGGGTTCCCAATCTTTTATTCCTATTCTTGGAATCCATTTTTACATTCCCTCCACAGACCCTCTATGCACACCCCCAAATTTATTTATTTTGTAAATGGCTCAGAACATCCCTTTGTTCTCTCTGGAGATTTTGGAGGCAGTTTTGCTATGTTTTCAAAGGGCTCGGGCACCCCTGCAGCTCCCAAACCCCAACATGAACTGCTGGAGAGCTCAGTGGCTTAGGTCTTTGACCAAGGAGCCAAAGGTTGGGAGTTTGATTCCTCACTGTGCCTCCTTGAGAGGGGCTGGAGTCAGTGATCTGTTGGGTCACTTCCAGCCCCACAGTTGCAAGATTATTATTATATTTTAAATAAAAAAAACATTTTGACCACTAGATGGCAAAAAGGTACCTTTTCAATTTTTAAAAAACTCACAATCTTGTAGGTGAACCTATTTTTCAATTAACAAAAAAAATCAATCATAGCAATATTTACAGCACATCACCACTGCATTAAAAAAAATTAACTAATTGTGCAGACCAGCCCCTTTAGCCACACCACTTCCCTTTCACCACACAACCTTAGGAGTGCTGCTATAGGGCTCCCAACAAATCTGAAATGTGAGATTTCCTACTCCTTATTTATCATGCTCATTTGTCAGGACATATCTTACCTAAGTAACATTTTTTCCAGCATCTTAACATCTTGCTCTGTCCTTGCTGAAGTCTTCTTGTTTCCAAATTGTTATCCACTACTGACATCATTTTCAGCATGGTTACGGGCTCCATTATTGCTGTAAAACAATGGTTCCCAACCTTGGCTAACTCAAGTGTTCTTGGACTGCAAACACCCAGGAGCCTTCATCACCAGCAGTATTGGCTGGGGTTTCTGGGAATTGCAGTCCAAGGACATCTGGGCAACCCCGGATTGGGAACCAGTGCTGTAAAAGGTTACTCTGTTGTTTTCATTGCACAGTAACACAGCAACATATGACAGTGGGGCATTCAATGCCATGGTTGTAAAAAAAGCGGTGTGACATGTCATCTGATTTTTTTTAAGAGCAACTCTTAAAGTGGTTTAATGAGGAGATGAAAGAGCAGTTTGGATGCAACCTCAGTGATACTGGATGCAGATCAATGCATGGAACAGGAGGTAGTTAAGTGGGCAGTGTACATATTCTGTGTGGGCTTGTGGTGAAGTTCTTTTCTTTTGCTGCTCCTGCAGCTGTTGGGGCCACTCAGCAGATCGAACTCTGGATGACAAGAAACCGACTCTTCAATTTCATGTGCTGAGATCAGTAAAACCAATCTCTGTGAGAAGACAAATCAAGCGTTGGTATAATAGGTTGTTGAACAGAGAATTGCTCTAGTGCATCAGAGACCTGCAGGACTGTTCTAAATTAAAAGGAAAAGTGGAGGACCAAGAGCCGCCAGTACATCGTTACTTTGTGCAACTCCAAAATGGAGAGGGGTGGGGGAAGAGAAGGAGAATACCATCAAGGATGAGATAGAGTTCTTAAAAGAGAGAACTGTGTTTCTCCATTTCAAAGTCAAGTAATAGGTATGCATGCGGTGTCTGGAGTTTGGGAAACAGCCGTTCTATGCCCAAAAGGCAAGCTAGCTTGTTAAAAATAGGTGGTATAGATGGGTGATATAGAAATTAAATAAATAAATAAATCTGGGTCTAAATAATGCAGCAGAATAAGGGCAAAGGTGGAAATGCAAGGGCCTTCAAATTGCATGCAGCTCCCTAAGGCCTCACAAGCATTCCCAGCACCTACCAGACTCCCTTCTAAGAAAAAAATACAGCCTGAAGATGGCCAGCGATGCACCAAGAGTTGCAACAAGGCATGGTTTAGTCGTTTAGTCATGTCCGACTCTTCATGACCCCATGGACCAGAGCATGCCAGGCCCTCCTATCTTCCACTGCCTCCCGGAGTTGGGTCAAATTCATGTTGGTTGTTTCGATGACACTGTCCAACCATCTCATCCTCTATCATCCCCTTCTCTTCTTGCCTTCACACTTTCCCAACATCAAGGTCTTTTCCAAGGAGTCTACTCTTCTCATGAGATGGCCAAAGTACTGGAGCCTCAGCTTCAGGATCTGTCCTTCCAGTGAGCACTCAGGGTTGATTTCCTTTAGAATGGATAGGTTTGTTCTCCTTGCAGTCCAGGGGACTCTCAAGATCCTCCTCCAGCACCACAATTCAAAGGCATCAATTCTTCGGTGGTCTGCTTTCTTTATGGTCCAGCTCTCACTTCTATACATCACTACAGGAAAAACCATAACGTTGACTATTTGGACTTTTGTTGGCAAGGTGATGTCTCTGCTTTTTAAGATGCTGTCAAGATTTGTCATCGCTTTCCTAAGCAGATGTCTTTTAATTTCGGGCTGCTGTCTCCATCTGCAGTGATCACGGAGCCCAAGAAAGTAAAATCTGTCACTGCCTCCATATCTTCCCCTTCTATTTGCCAGGAGGTGACGGAACCAGTGCCCATGATCTTAGTTTTTTTGATGTTGAGTTTCAGACCATTTTTTGCACTCTCCTCTTTCAACCTTATTACAAGGTTCTTTAGTTCCTCCTCACTTTCTGCCATCAGAGTGGTATCATCTGCATATCGGAGGTTGTTGATATTTCTTCTGGCAATCTTAATTCTGGCTTGTGATTCCTCCAGTCCAGTCTTCCGCATGATGTATTCTGCATATAAGTTAAATAAGCCGGGGGGACAATATACACCCTATAAGCTCCTTTCAAATGATCTTCTCACTATATCTGTTTCTAGGGAAGGATTGGGGCTGGCCCTTGGAAATCGAGGAGTTGGAATATAGGGGGCGTGTGGACTCCCAGGCCTTCCACAGCTGCTAAACATTCCAACAAGAGTCTTTTTGAGACAGTAGACTGCATTGTACCAAATCGTATTTCGGTGGTGGGGGATTCATATATTTTAACGATTCCGTGAGCAAAACAAAAATGCAAAAATGCCAAACCTGCTTTTAGGCTGAAAACTAGCACAGCAAGAAGTAAACAGAACTACAATTGACATGTGCCCTCCCACTCAAAAATATATATATTGAAAATGGCATCCCAGGTCCATATTGGGAAGTGGTATGGGCTGCTCTAGTACGTCAACATTCTTGCAGTTTGTTTGATTATATACTGCCCCATTAGTGCACAGCACTATTCTAGGTGGCGTTCATGTAAAACCAAACAAAATGTTATGACAACAGAGTCAAACATAATGAAAGCAGACCTGGTTTTAGGCACAGGGAAATCGAGCAGCAATACAGAGCAGGCTGCCATGAAAGGCTTCCCAGAAGAGAGGAGTCTTCAGCAGCCTCTTGAAATTTGGGAGAGGTCCAGGCATAGCTCTGTTGGGAGATGGTAGTTGGTGCTACCACTGAGAAGTTCTAACAACTTGTCAAAGGTTTACTGGCCTCTTTTGGCATGGCTACTTGAAGGAGAATAGTGTGAGAGGATCTGGTGATGTGGGCAGATAATCTTGGGGAGAGGTGCTCCAGCATTGTGAGGCAATTGTAACCAGAGGCCTACAACTAAAAGTACATGTGACCACAGAAGATCTGTGATCCAGTCTTCCAAAGAGGACTAGCACCATACCTGACAAGGTGAAGCAAATTCCAACATACATGGGACTCTTTCAGTCTAGAATCTCAGTTTTGGACTGTCTCCCCTCCCTCTTGGAGAGTGTCACTGAAACTACCAACATGAATTTGACCCAACTCTAGACAGTGGAAGACAGGAGGGCCTGGCATGCTCTGGTCCATGGGATCATGAAGAGTTGGACACGACTTAATGACTAAACAACAACAACAACCCCCTCCCCCTATTCCACCCCCGCAATGATGCTTTTCAGCCTGGATCTCAATAGAGCAGAGATGTGCTGACTCACATAGTTGCAGTCTCTCCTGTTATATTCATTCCCCTGGCAGATCCCACCAGGATGGCAAAGGAAATGGGGCAGAAAAGAGTTTGTCCGTTTGCTAGTTCATATGCCACTCAAAATAGGGGAAAAGGGGACAGCAATTTTCATAGCACTGCATGTGATGATGTCCTGATGTACGATTAGTTAAAAAAAAAGAGAACCTAAACAGAAATTGTAATACATTTCACATGAGTAGGGACATCTGTGGCAGAATGATCTGTGTCAGCTCAGTTTGCTGTCTAGGTGCTAACTCTGGATGGGGCACCTCAAAGGTCCTAACCTTTGGCTATGACTGTCTATCTCTACAACAGACTAGGACTGGAATAATCCCTCAAATGGAGAGCACCTTCAAAAGACTTACTTCCGGTTTCCCATCATTACAGAGAGATATCCTATGTAAAAGAAGATACTTGTCCACTGAATTCTTGTCCCAATATATAATGCTTCATAGTGCAGTCTTAAGGCTTCTTTCTTTCAAGAAGGATTTTTTTGGAGTCTGATTTTCATTGATTGTTGGCCACTCTTTTCCTTCTAGATGTTGCTTTGAAATTGTTTACTTGACCACTTTAATGTCTAAATTTAGGCATTTTTTGTTGCTAGTAACTATCCCAACTTAATAACATCCAAAATACAAAAACAAAGAAAACCTTCAAAGTTCCTATAGAGTCTGACAGGTTGATAAAATTCCTTTCAAATCAAGTTATGACCATTGAAGGGAACGCAACAAACCAGTTGTGCTGTCATAATTCAGTAAGCACTGGCAAAATTAGGTTTGTGCAATGTCTCTGATGCAAACAGCTTTTCCGTGGTTCTCATTTAGTCCTGTGTCAGACTGAATGTACCCAACCCCACTTCCAAATGCCCAATAAAGTTTCTTTAACAATTTACAATAAGAAGTTGGAAGTCCTTCATTATTACAGAGCTTATACATCACTAACCTCATATTACTTTCCATTCTATGGGATATTACTTCTTCTGTATGAAATCCCACTGGGAGCAATGGTTATTAGAACAGGTAGATTGAACTACGCATCACCAAAATAGGTTTTTTCCTTCCTTTCTCCTCCAAGTCCCAGAGCAAATGTTGTCATGCTTCAAGAAAGCTCAAATTTCAGGCCTGTGATTACCTTTGTTTGTTCCATGCGGCCATTTTGACAATGGCATTTTACACATACAGACAAGAAAGCAGCCATGGTGTCTTGATTAGAGATGGGGACGAATAAAAAGAGGCAATTTGTTTTGACCCATTATTCATCAAGGCTAACAAATCAACAAATACAAATATACAAATATCCTGTGTCGAATTGGCGAAGTGATCTGTCGATTCATCTGCACTTTAAATGGCTATAACAATGACCTAGAGACACCAAATTTGCAGGGAAGCTTCCCCAGATGCTTTTGTACAAATCCTGAAAGTTTGGTGAACATTGGATAATGGATCCCTGAGTTATATAGTCACAAACAGGACGCCCCAGTAAAGCTCCCCCCCAAGTACTTAGAGACTCCAGAATCACAACCAAGTTTCCTATGTCTTTCCCCAAGAAGTTTGCCAACTTTGGTGAAGATTGGATATTGTAACTCCAAGTTATTCACCCACAAATTGGGTCCCCTGGGAGAGTTTACTGCACAGCACAGAAGACCATGGCATTTAGGGAGTTATATTTAGCCCCAGCAGAATGAGAGGTCCCTTTGGCAGAGGCATGCATGAAGCTTCGGGTTTGTCTTCAACTCAGCACAACATTACATTTGCCAGTGAAGTAGAGTTTGCCCTCAGGAGGACTGGAGGCAAGGAGATATTTGGCAGCAGAACAGGCTTTTTGGCTCCATCTGGCACTGAGGAAATTGGCAGCAGGAAAACAGGTCTTTTTTGGCCCCATTGGGCACTGAGGGAAAAGGCAGCACAAAAGCAGCCTTTTTGGCCCCATCAGGGCACTGAGGTAAGTTGGCAGCAGCAAAGTAGTGTTGCCCTATTGGGCACTGAGGTAGTTGGCAGCAGGATAACAGGCTGTCAGAAACAGATCAGTTCTGCAAACTGAAGATGGGGTGACAAAGATGTTCGTTTAGAACTAGAAAGCTGGGGATTGCAACTTGGCTGCTGAGACTGCCCGGATATGATGATGATAGCCCTCGGAGGTTGGGGGGGCTTAAACAGGCCAGCCCCTTTGGCACAGGTTGAAAACCAGATGAGCTCTGCCGTCTGAAGCCGGGTAATGGGGCAATGGGATGACACCTGGATAGGCTTTGGGTGGGGCTGAGACAGGCCCTCTTTGGCACAGGAGACACCCAGACATGGACAGGCTTTGGGTGGGGCTGAGCCTGGCCTAAGAGACTCACCTGTCCACCAACATCTAACTAGATTTGCTGACATCCTTCAAAGATGCTCGGGTTGAAAACCAGACAAGCTCTGCTGTCTGAAGCCAGGCAATGGGGTGATGGGGTGATGGGACAGAGCTCAGCTTTGGGTGTGCCAACATGGCTGGACCAGTCCTCTGTCTTGGCACATTATGGGTGTCACCCAACACTTTGCTCTTGTACACTTTTTATTCATTTTCCTTACTGCTCAGTCTGGGTCTGCCAAGAGAGCTGGATGGCCCTCTTCGCTTGTTCGCAGGTGTCAGGACCAGCTCTGGGTGTGCCAGCCAAAAGGGTTGGATGGTCCTCTTGGCATGTTCGGGTGACACACAGACAGGCTTTGGGTGGGTGGGGCAGAGCCTGGCCACGCTGCTACTACAATGGTTAATCCATGGGGCTGCTGGTGAGCTGAGCTAATTTGTTTGGCAGTTTGTTCCAACTTCTGCCTACCTAATGAGTTGGTATGGGACTGAAAGCAGAGTGGGTTGCCCCATCAGGCACTATGGTAGTGAGCTGCAGCAAAGTACCATGTCTTACCCCAGTGGGCACTAAGGTAGTTGGCTCCAAAGTAGGTGGGAAAGCATGTCTTAATAGGCATTGGGCACCGAGGCAATTGGCAGCAAAGTAGGCTTTGCCCGTTGGGTGTGTAGTGCCAGAAATCTTCAACATCGATGAGCAAGAGGGTGGTGTTTGTCATCAAGGTGGCATATGAAACACAAGCCTCCAGAAAGAATCAATTATTTAGTCAAGTATGCTGTTTTTGACTACCAGGAAGGGCTTGGGGTCAGCCCAGCCCTCTTGGCATGGGGAACCCAGGAGGACAGCTTTGGAAAACCAGATGATCAGCTCTGCAGTCTGAAGCCATGCAATGATGATGTTTGTTTTGTTAATGACGAAGACATGGTTGTGCGCGTGGTGGTCATGATGACGGTGCTGCTACCTAGCCTGCGTAGCTTCACGGCCTTCTTCCTTTTGGATTGCCCCTGAAGAAATCCCTTCATTTTCTACTGCCTGCCTAACAAACCAACCAACTAAACAAATAAAGCAATAGAGATTGAGGAAAGAAATTAATAAAGGGTCAGAGAGTGTATATACATTTTATTTTTAGAATGATGGTGGTGTAATTCTTTTACTAAAATGTGACCTGCCTGCCTAAACAAAGCCCCCCCCATATAATGTAATTAGGAAAATCCCTCCCCCCGACCCACTGTGGCAGAGAAGCCAAAAAACTCCAAAAAGAAAAGCCCTGCCAGCTAGGTCTCTCTCTCTCTCATTCTCTCTCTCTCACACACACACACACACACACACACTCACTCTCACTTTCTCTCTCTCTCTCTCTCTCTCTCTCTCTCTCTCTCTCTCTCACACACACACACACACACACACACACACACACACACACACACACACACACACACACACACACACACACACACACACACACACACACACACAAATAAATTACTTTTGGAAGAAAAAGGAATGATGGATCCAGCCACCCACCAAATTCCCTGAGAGACAGAAGCCTCTCTAAAATGAACTTCTGAGAACTTAATAATCCTCCCACCTAGACACACCCCCATAAGTCTTGGAAGCAAAGGAATGATGGATCCAGCCACCCTTGAAATCCCCTGAGAGACACAAGCCTCTCTAAAATGAACTTTTGAAAACTGAATATAAAGGAAAAGAGATTCAACAGTCACACGACGACAGTTTTCCCCACCCCAGACGATACACACACACACAAGTCTCCAGGGAAATAAAAGGTTTGATTGATTTGAATTTGAAATAAAATTAAGCCCTTCCTTCCGAACAAGTAGCCTAAGCTACCTGAAATCCCTCCCCAAATTCCCAGTAAAGTTGATGATGATTGATGAATGATGATGATGATGAAAAAGAAAAAGAAAAGTCTTTGCTTTGCTGCCACAAAAGCGAAACCACAAGAGCACCAGCAGGCCAGCGAGCAGCAACTGTTCTCACTCCGGAGAGCACAAACAAAAGTGGGGAAAGGCCAGATGGGAAAAGCTTATATGAAGTGTCTGTAAAAGTAGATACACCTTTCAGCAGCGCTATTGGCTGCTGGACATGCCAATCCAGGATCTCTGTCCTGATTCGCCAAAGCTTCGAATTGGCACCAGCAAGCTCAGAGTGGCCCCCCCAAAGGGGTAACGAATATAGACAAATATGAACGGATCAATGAATAAAACTGAGGAAATATTCATCAAGCCATATTCATCCTGATTTAAAATTTTACAAAAACGGATTGACGAATATATGATGAATTGGCTTATTCGTCAGAAAAACCGATCTGTTTTTATATTCATCCCCATTCTAGTCTTGATATATTGAAGATTAAGCCATTTGTTGTGTCATTGCCAGAGAGTGAATATGGACATTTTCTGGACTATAACTCCCAGAATTCACCACCTGCATGGTCTGTGACTATACAGGCAGGGGATTCTGGGAGTTGTACTCCCCCCCCCCAAAAAAGAGGAACACATCCGAGTTTTGATCATTGCTATGAAGAAAAATGAGTGCCAGCACTCAACAGTGCAGAAAATAAAAGGGGAGAACTTCAAACTGAATTTGATGCCTTTTACTACTTTTAAGGGTTTCCCAATTATGTTTATTTATCAAAACTTGTTTTTAGTTCAAAATAGAGTAAACTAATTCACTCAATGGCAACCTGATGAGTCAATACGTACATTAATTTCATTGATTTGCTGGATGAAATCCCAGAGTAAGTTGCAACTAGAGTAAGTCCATTGAATCAATGGAACTTACAGAGAAGCTGACTCGTTAAATTGTCAATGATTCAATGGGTCTACTCTACTTTTGACTTACTACTGGATTTCAGCCAGTGGGTCTACTCTGATCCAGAGTAATATTGAATTAAAGCTTTATATCCTAGCTTTATGGTTCAAAAGTGCCATAGGGAACTGTTTGCAGCTGTTTGGGGGGGAAATTACTACGAAAACCTATATATAAAACAACCAATGAAGAAGGATACCCAGCAGGTCACATGCAACAACTGTTGTAAAAATTCCCTTTTTGGACTATATTTCCCAGTTTCCCTCAGCCAACATGAGCTAATAGAAGGTGCAGAAGTCTTAATTTACCAAGTCTGATTTGTTGAATGAGTTGATTCTTATTTGGAAGCAACCATTGGATTTTGCCCTTCTTTTTTCACCCACAACATTAAACTTGAAATGCAGGTTGAAGTACAGATTATTCTATAGCTGGGACTGAGAAAGAATAGGTGAAAGAACATATATGGATTGTGTCATTGAACTGTTGGATAGCTCAGTGGTTTAGGTATCTAACTGTGGACCAGAGGTTGGGAGTTTGATTCCCCACATTGCCTCCCCAGGACTCAGTTACCCATACAGCCCAATCTCTGCAGTTCTGAGATTATTATTACTATATAAGTGTCTTTTGTTTCAGGGCTTTGCCTGCATCATTTTATACTCACAGCTTTCCTTTGTTAATGATCCAAGTTTCTATCAAGCAGCTCCAATTTTGTACCGTTGAAATGAATCCTGAGATATGTTTTTGCAATTATAGAAAAGTTTCCTAACTATAGATGTGTGTGTGAGAGTAATTACTTGTGTTAGCAGTTTATACCACAGTATTATCTAAACCTGTGTAGATGATTTAGCAGGGTCAAGCACCTATCTGTTATTTCCCCATGGGCATCAATATGAAGACATGGTATTGTGGTGTTGCATCCTCTTCAAACATTCCTTTGATGAAATGTTAATTCTTTCTTCTTTGATCATTTCCTGTGCTTTGCACATCTCTTTCTCCCCACCTCTACTGTGGGTTCAAGTAAAGTGCTCGTTCCATTCAGTTTTGAAGCGTGGCTACAGGCAGTCCAATCACAGTACATAATTAATGATGTCATTAATATGTGGCTTTCTTTTAGTTTTCCCAACTAGAAGGACTGTAAACGTATAGCACTTCCAGGCAGGAAACTTACATATCCAAAAGAATCAGCCTATTTTTATATATTTTTCTTTTCTTTCCAATTTTTAAGCTAACTGTGATTTGGCTGACTTATAAAACACTTATCAAAGATAAAATGCATGCGTGTCTGCATGTGTCCATATGTGTTTTGTACCATTAATTCAGAACTAGCTGCCCTAATGGGGCTTTCAAGGTAAATGAACTATTTAAGGCACTGGTTCTTAAGCTTGGGTTACTCAGGAGTTTTGGACTGCAACTCCCAGAAGCCTTCACCACCAACTGTGCTGGCTGGGGTTTCTGGGAGTTGCAGTTCAAAAACATCCGAGTAACAAAGGTTAAGAACCACTGATTTAAGGAGTGATTTTATCAGTTCCACAATGCAGTGAGTTTCCATGGCTGAGTGGGAATTCAAACCCTAGACTCCAGAATCCTAATCTGTCACTTTGTCCATTACACCACACTGAAAATTCATCCTCAGTTCTTTTATTCAAGGAAAAGATGATTTTTTTATATGATGCCAATAATTCTACCATCTCATTCATAACCACAATCACTTACCACTGATAAAAAACATAGGTCAAAATCTTCTTATACATGTTGGCACAACACCAGTGACGTAACTTTGGGAAACCAATTGCCTTAAGAAACCACTATAGATACTGCCTGTTGTGTACTGAGTCACACTACTCCGTATGCAACAATAATGTCTACAGTGATTTCTTGAGGCAATTTTCCAAAAGTTACCTCATTTGTGTTACAGCAGCATTTGGGCCACAATAAATTATTTCACCTGTGTTATTTTGGCTTTAGCACCAAACCCGATGTACAGTACTCACTTCATCCTTAGCACCCCGAATTTTCAGGTATGTTTATTTATTGGCTAGGAACAGATGCAGAGAGTATCTTGTAGGAGTGAGGAAACCTGTCAGCTTCACTGCTTTCCACATTTGAATATTTGAAACTCAAATTCCTTCCAACCCCATGACGAATATGTTTGCAAATTAAGTATTTTTTTTTCCAAAAACAAATTAAAATAAAATTCTCCCCTGTTTGCACTGGGCA
The DNA here is from genome assembly GCF_051106095.1 of Pogona vitticeps. NCBI lineage: Eukaryota > Metazoa > Chordata > Lepidosauria > Squamata > Agamidae > Pogona > Pogona vitticeps. Next base: position 13,938,126 of record NC_135785.1, on the reverse strand, counting down.
AATTGAACAACCACACTACTCCTGGCATTGAAAAGATTGTTGTAGCTACCTTTAAAAAAATTAGCTACTCAGTACTTTGTCCCTGAATAAACAAATCTGCCAGTTTTCCTTTGCAGTGACTGGAATCCTGTTGCTTTGTTATGCATACAGAAGGTAAAAGGTCTAGCATCCAGTTGTTCTTAGACAGCAGTTAAGAAATCACTACTGGGATTCTCAAGGGTGCACGTGCCTGCTGTCCTGGGTCAGGCATGAGAATTCCAGCTGGGACTCCATAAATGCTGGCTAGGAACCGCCTTTTGTGTAACGCAAGAACACGACTTCACTTTTTAGGAAAATCTCAAGTTCTTTCAGAACCCCACTGATGAAGCCAAGACATTTTGAAGCACATCCCTTTAAAAATAGCACAGCGCAGTACATGCCTAATGAAAACTGTGTCTTTAAATGGCCAATCGGTTGCTGATAGCTTACAAGAATAACAAAGATCTTTGCCTGCCAGAAGAAGAGCAGGAAAAGAGCGCGTTTAACCTCTTGGGAAGGACGTCCAGAGCCTGGAAGCAGCCACTGAGAAGGCTTTCTCTTTAGTCCACCAAACATGAATGGGAAGGACCAAGAAAAGGGTATCTACTAAAGAATTCAGGGATCAGAAATGTTTAGAATGGAAATCTGAGCTAGTGTGGTCTCACTTCTCTTGTCTTTCCTGTATTTGGAATGGTCACTTAGGGCTAGAGTTTCTGTTACTTCTCGTGTTTCCCTGGAAAAAAAGGGTGTAGTAAATGGACTCACCTTGATAAAGAGCAAAGCCAAATGGATAAAGAAAACTCGGCACCATCTCCGAAGCTTTCTTGGCTCACTTTTCAAATGATGCCAGCATCACAAGTTGCCAGTTGTTCCTGTTAACTGTCACAAAGCCATGACAGTTATTTCCAACTCTTAATTAAATGCCTTTTCGCCTCCCCCAATACAGTGTGTTTCTTGAACCCAGTACCCACCACAGAAAAGGAAGCTGGGAAATGATTGGTTTATTGTTTGTTGACCCAAAGGGCATATAAGCTGAGGAGCAATAGAACACAGTTCATTATTTACTTTTGGGGGGGAGATACTCCCCCTTCCATGGTCCATGCACCACTTTGGCTATTGTTTTGAAAGATAGTGGGAACTGTATCTATATAAGTTAAACAATAACTTTATGTCCTCAGTGATTCTTCTTTGTCACTATGAAAATAGTCCCATTGTCCTATGTTCTTTTCTTGAGGTTCTTATTAAATGCATAATAGCTGCTCAACTGTCAAGTTCCCCAAACTATCAGTAGCTTGAAGTCATTATTTCGTAACATATTTTCAGGCATCTTGTGTTGAGAAGGAGCTGTATAAAATTAAACGCTGTTTGATTTTATTTTTAGGCTACCGTATTGCAGTCACTATGTTCTTGGTAGAAGTGAAATAATACAATAAAGTACCTATAATAATATATCTGCATAATGAGGTCAATAAATGTAGGGGGAAATAACATATTGTTATAACTTTAGATTAACATTTGATTGTTAAGAATTCTGCTGGAAGAGAGTTAATTATAGTTAATGCAGATTGTATCAGGATGTCTCTATGCAGAGCATTGTAAAAATTTAACACATCTAATTTATTCAGTAAACCTGTCACTGTAGATTACATAAAAATGATTATTTTTGGAAGATATTGAAATGCACTCATTATACAGCAGTTCTTCTAAATTAGTCTCAACAGAGGAGTTGTAAAGTTTATTACCATGATCCAGTTATTCTGATGTTTGGAGGGCAGAGTGGAGGGTCACAAATACATGGAACTCCACATGATGGAAGGCTGCTCCATGTCCTAACTAGCCATTTTGGGGTAGGTAGAATTCCAGTGAGCTTCCATTCTTTGAGTCCTGAAGAAGACCACTGATGTGTTAGAAAGTTTGATATAGAGGTGGTTCACATGGACAAAGCATACAGGGGGAAAAACACACGTAAATACTCTCATATAATGGGAGTTCCTGGGAATCTAGCTGATGGTGGTCTGTATTGAAATGTGCTGTGATAAGGATGACTGGTCCCTCTTTCTCCTATGGCAGAGGTGCCACCACAACCTGGGCACCTCAGGATGTCTTTACAGTATGTTCTAGCCTTTCTCTGTTGAAACTGGCAGGTATTAATGGAAGAGAATAGCCACTCTCTCCTCTAAGGGACGAAGAATGTTATATGCTGAATGGCACAGACTTGTTCTCCAACCAGATCATCTTTGCCCCCTTGATCTGCAGTAGATGGAGTATAAACAGAGTACAATGAGTCTGATCTGAGGCTTTCCTAGGACTCAGTGGTTGAGTTTACAGCAGAGGTTTTGCTTTTCATAAGGATGTCAGCTGTCAATCTCCTTCTGGTTTGGTACTTCCATCTCATCGTACTGGTGCCATGTATTTGTGTTCAGATTTCAGCATTTTAATCCCTTCTTCAATGCCAGAGTGGACATCAGTGATCTGTATGGGTGTGCAAAACGGCCCAAGTGCGACTGGTTGCTCTTGGTAGGTATCTAAATTGTAGTAGACCAATGTTTTCTCCTTTTTGCTGGTCTCTAAGCTCTTTCACCTTGGTCAAAATTCTGTTGTGTAGCATTGTAATTCGCACTAGAGTAGGCCCACTGAATCAATGAGGATTTGGTGAGAACTCTTCCATAAGTCCCAGTTAGAATAGGCTCATTTGAATCATAAGTTATGGATATAACTTTAAATTCCCCTTGATTCAATGGACCTATTCTAGTGTTATTCACTATGCTAAGTAACATGGCCTTTGATTGCCCCACAAAAGGTCCTGCCCTCTGATACCAAAGACTGTGGGGAAATGTCACTTTCCATTTTGTTTGATTTCTAATTTGCCCAGTTGTGTCCTAATGTACGCATTTGATGGAAGAGTGACATCATAAAATTAGGAAAGTTTGAATGTTGCAATACAGCAAGACGTGTCTAGTTTTTTAAATTTTTTTAAAAAAGCATTGTATTCAGCTCTGCACTCTGTAGATGCAGAGGTATTGATGGGTGAACAAAATGGCCCATGGTAATATACAGCTTCACTTTTTCATCCAGTCCTGTCTATTTGTAATGATCAGCAGCACAAAGATGGACTAGTAGAAGGTGAGCAGGGTTAAGGACCCAATCTATGTTTAAGGACGGTGCTTGAGGGTGTCCATTGATCCATGAATACTTCACTGAAAGGCTCTTAAGTACATTGTTTACCAACACCAATCATTTTGATTCATTTGGGTGCCCAGGTGTTTATTGCAAGTCATTGCTCAGTAAGACAACTTCTTAGCAAAAAAATGACCGACTTCTTGGCACTTGATATTTTGCTTCCATTTTCTAAAATTCAGTTGAAAATGTCATGGATGAATTAATATAATGGAACTGCAAGAGCTTTTTTCCACTCTTGAATAGACACTTAAATGTGGGCAGTTCGGGGCCTGGACAACATACTGATTAGTAATACATTTGCCAACATTTGGGGTAACATGAAAGCAGATATTTACAAAGTGATTTTTTTTAAAAAAACACCTTTAACTTATTTAACTTTGCACTAATTGTAACATTCAGTATTTATTTGGTTTAAAAGGTTCGCACGTAATAGATCGTTTTCTGATAGGCATTTCATTATTCACGTAACTGAGTTGCTGTGTTGAATGTGGCAATTCTTAAATATTTGACTTGTGGAGACCAAGCAGGCCAAGCCTTTGCATCTTCTTCTTGCCACAGGCAGATTCATACATGCACGCATACCTGAGATCGCAGTCCACATGCCAAATGTGTAAATGGCCCCCACTACACTAGGTACAAGATAAAGGCTAGTGATGTGAAAGGATGCTCCATGGTTTTTCAGGTGTGTTCCCTATCAAGATCAAGAGAGCACATATTTTCATTTCACATGTTAACTTTGAGATGTGGATGTAAACAGGGGAACAATTATTATGACTGAAGAAGAACTGCAATAACCAGGCATTGTTGGGGAGCCTATGACCAAGTGATCATTGCAGCCTGCTATCCAGGACAACTTCAAAGCCATTGCTCTCTTTTCTTACTGTTCTTTGCTTTTAACTGGATTGGAAGGAGACAGCCCTAAGACATGTGAAAAGGGAGGATTGTGCAACAGGGCGGTTTGCCATGGGCTCATGGTACAGGAAGCCAGAGTTAGGCTGAATATTAGAAAAACTTCTTAATTGTTAGAACAGTATGACAATGAAACCAATTGGAAGGTGGTGAGCACTCCAGTGCTTGAGGCAATGAAGAGAAAATTGGCCAGCCATCTTTCGGATCTGCTTTGATTTGGATTCCTGCATTGAGCAGGGGGTTGATGGGACTTGATAGCATTTTAGTTCCATCTGAATTATTGTATGATTCACTTGTAATTGTGTACGCTAGTCACCACGGTATTCACTAGAGCTGATAGGCGAGGATTAATAATTAATTTATTGAAATTCAATGTTCAAACCTGGGAAATTAATACGGTGTTAATCTGAAATCATTTGACTCATTAAATTAATGTTATTAATTTTAATGTTAATTCAAGCATTAGTTTATGTACTTTCTGGGGGAGTGTATGGCATTTCTCCTTCCCCCTCCCCAACAAGAAAGAGACATATAATTCACTTTAAAGCCTAGGTTTATAATAGATAAACCAACTTTGGCCAATACAATACCCAGAAATATTACTTTACACAGCTAAGAGTCTATGGTATTTCTCAGAGCTTCTGTGAGTTAATCATCTTAGACCACCAGAAGATCCATTGTTGGGAGCCATTGTTCTATGGCTAGTCCCTGCAGACCTTTTTTTAAGCATAGTTCAAGGATGCTGTGCCTAAGAGTGTAAGCCTCATTCAGACTTGACTTAGTCATAGAGCAGAACATTGGACCTTTCTTTCCTGTACATGAAGACCTTAAATAGTGAGGGACTATTTAAATCATCTCAGCTCCATCTTACTCAGAGGCTTTTGGGAAATATTGCTCCCCATAACATTGTTTTTCAAATATTGAAAATTTTTTGAAATTTGGGATACTGAAGCCAATTTTTTTTTTCCTTTTAACATGAACTACTGTTGACCTGACTTAGGTCCAGTAGGAATGGGGTCATCATGACCCCAGTTGCAGGCTGTGATCAAACAGGCCAGTTTTCAGAGCCCATTTTTACTTCAAGTTTAATTGAGTATTAACACTAATCTATCAAGTATTCCACAAAATGGTAACCATAATCTATGAAAAGAAAGCACATGTTAGGTCCACTTCTTCCATTATAGCCAGGCAGCACTTTGCACAAGTACAGTAGCTGTACATGACTGGAAACCATGATTTTTCTGATTCTGTGGTTGTGTCGTTCTACTCTTTCTTAATAGAGTTGGTGGTATTCGTATATGAATACCCCTCCACACCTGGAGATAGCCGAACTGTCCACTCACTGTTTGCTAATTGACAGAGGTGCGGCGTTACCAGACTACGCCAGGGGGCGTAATGGTGAAGTGAACTGCTCAGAGATGAAACCAAACAGACACTGTTGTAGTGTTGATAGTATTATTTACATTAAAGTCCATATATACAGGGATAAATACAGCTTCTCTTGGTCTTTACACAGTCCTGGTCATTCACAGTAGTTCTTCAGTTAGCAATGGTAAATTACAGTTTCAGTAACCAAAGATTGTTACCAATATAAATAGTCCAGCATCCACGAAGTCTTCTCCTCTCACCACGGAGATAGTCTTCCTCCAGGATCTTCTCCTTGCAATATGGCAAGTCTTCATTCAGCGATGCAGAATATACAGCTCTCAACAACACAATCACCCAAACTATCCAACAACCCAACTACCCAACAGTTTGTGTCTGCAAGCTTGGCTAGTTTTATCCTTGGTTGAACCAATCAAATTGATTGTCACACAGCTGCCTCAATTAACCCAGCTGTGTGTCCTTTGTTACATGTTGCTTGACTAAATTCTGATTCTGTCACAACTTGCGATGAACAATTCCCTAGGTTGACTTTGAGACCTGTCACTGCTGCTGCGGGCTCTACACTCCCTTCCTATCGCTCTGGAGCTCACGGTGGATTATCCATTCTTCGACCTGGCAGAGATCTACTCCCTGCCAGGAGAGGGTAATCCATCTTGAACTCTGTGCCCTTGTTATCTCCACCTGTGGCGGTATTCATATTCGTATATGAATGCAAATACTGTACCCGCATCTCTATTTCTTAACTTTCTACTGGATAGAATGAAGTCAATGGGGTGGGGCTAGCCTGTTCCTCCTGCTTATGGGCCAGAACTTTTTTAAAAAAAGAATCTGTCTCTCTTTTCTTTTGAACCCCTCAGTGGGGTCCATGTTGAGTTAATGCTGCTATTTTTTTCTCCCTGAGAGCTAGGTTTTTAACATATACATTACAAGTAGCTTCCTATACTGGGAATAGGTGCACCTGCTACTGTACCTGTATTGATGGAGAAGAATTTTGATTTATTCATTTGGGGAGTGGGTTGGTAGGATTTACCAAAATAATCTACCTGAGACCTATTGCGGCATCAGAGAGCCATCTCATCGATTGCTGTGCCAGGAGTTCTAGTTCACTTCGCCTCAAGAGTTCATGCCCAGAGTTGAGTTGACCAGAGACTGGGTAGAAGGCAGCTGATTGTTAGGATATCATCACAACATAGATCACGGCTCATACTGCATTTATTTCATTTACTTGAAAATGCTGCTGTAGAATCTGTTAATAAAGCTTTCCTTCCTGCAACCATCTGCAGTTCAACATTCTGTATGAGATACACAAATGTACAATAATTCCCCTTCATTTCTGGTCCACATTAATCTTTGTGGGTGATAATTATCAGGCATTAAAGCAGTTTAATTGCTATAAAGATTTTAGCTGTGCTGTATGATTAGAAGACTGATTAATCAATTATTAACCAGTCTCCTGGTGGTATAATTGGCATATTTGGAGGGGATGTATTTCAAGACCCTCTCAGTGGTTGACTTACTTCTGATGGGAAGTATTTCTAAGGTATTCCTAAAGAATTGAATAAAAATATGTAAATCTATTCAAGAGAATCAATGGCATTATTTTTTGCTTAAGAATTGAGTTATTCTTGCAGCTTGTAATTTGTGCAGTTATTTTATCCTGTGTTATTTCTTGCTATATCATAGGCTTTCATGACTAATAATAGTAATTATAAAGTATATAAGTATCTGATCTAAGTTTCCACAAGCTCTATGGCCTGTCTGTCCAGTCCTAAGAGCAGACTCCATATGCTCTACATGTAGTAGAGGAAAAAAATAGATGCAAATATCTGTCTCTGTCATGTGGTTTTGTCATGACTCAAATCACAGAGTTTGTGACACTGACTCTGATCTAGATGAGTGGCTCCCAACCTTAGGTAACCCAGGTGTTCTGGGGCTGCAACTCCCAGAAACTCTGGCCAGCACAGCTAGTGAGGAAGGTTTCTCGGAGTTGCAGTCCTGGGTTACCTAAGGCTGGGAACCACTGATCTACAGCAATAATTCCCAGACTTAGGTCCCCAAATGTTCTCAGAGTTGTAGTCCAAGAACATCTGGAGACTCAAGGTTGGGAAGCACTGATCTAGAGGGACATACCTCATCATTCCAGAGCATCCAAATCAACTGAGGGAGACTCTTGGGTCCTTCCTAAGAAGAAGCTCTCTAATCTACATAGGCTGTGTCAAGACCTAACTTTTTGGGTAGGTGATCATGTAGAGGAGGTTGGCACCAATTTCATGGAGTTGGTCAATTTGAGGAGGATTTTAGTTGGAAATTAACAGAAGCTATCCAAGGTGCTGAATTCTGTCTTCAAAATAGGTTTAAGCATCTTGAATAGATCCTTTAACATTCAAACCAAAACATGGAGCAGATGCACTGCTTCCTATTAAATCAGAATCCCCAGCCTCCGCAGACATAAGCTATAGCCCAAGCATGACACAATGAGGTACTCCATTATTTGGTCTATGAATGCCTTTGAGCTACCTCAATAATTATGAAAATATTTTAAATACTGTATATATAAAGGAGTATGATCTAAGAAAAATAATATTTGGCTTGTTCAAATGTTTCTTAAGCCCATTTCTTCACAGTGCTATTATAGTCCACTTGCATAGGCAATACAGTGGCTGCACTGGGATCTTATGGAAGATTCAAGGAGATGTTCTATTATTAGCTCACTTGCTAATGGAGGCTGGCTACTCAAGTGTATGAAATTTAAAACCAAACAGATGAACACCAATTTTAGCTCCAAGTTAAAATCTCTGGGACTTTCAAAAGTGGTAATGACCAAATCCCATTCACTTCAATGGATCTACTCTTGTTCATACTAACACCAATGTTCTGTACCACTTTGTCCTGCCTTTTTCTTTCATCTTACTTCCCAGCATTCAAGTCATCAATTAATTGTGTAAAATGCAACCAATGTGGACACTCCCCAAATTCTTTATTTTTTTCATCGATCAAGACTGTATTGACTTGAAGAGACACCTTGCTGAAAAGTTTCAAGGGAGATTTTTAGAAGTGCTTACTTTTCTTCATGATCTCTGTGATTTCTGCAAATAGTGTGCAAATATACTCCTCATTTCTATTGAGAGGCAAAATGCATACACAGATATATTGGCCGATTATTTTAAAAAAGGACCCAAAAGCTCCTCTTCTACTTTTGACCCTTCCAAATCCATGCAACAAAGTAGTAGGCATCATCAATTTGCATTTGTGTTGCTGCATTGTTTACATTACGGCATTATTTGCTTAATTTGCTCAAAGAATAATTCTCGTTCTCTTGCCAAGAAGCAACAAAATATCTTGCCTCTTAACAGAGGAAGGGGAATAATTTTGATTCTTTGTCACTGAGTGCAAGGATGAGAAAAACAGAATTTACATTCTAGCCACCAATTGCAGCAAACACCAGTGCAAATTTGGTGATTCCTGATTAGAAAAAAGCGGCCGATGTCTTTGAGAAAATCCTTATATAGTCAACCATATTAGTACTGGTTTATCATGTCTTTTTTTTTCCTGAGTTCCCCTAGACTTTAACATATATATCGCAGGCAGCAAAAACTTGTTCGGGAGGGACAGGTGTCCAGATCATTCAGGTCAGGAATAAGCTATGCGAGGTCACCAACCACATGAAATTGCTCCCCTAGCAATTTGGAAAGTAGTAGGAATTCCTTAAGACCATCCAGAAGCAACAAGTGCGTAGGCCAAATCAATTGCAGCTTTCAGTGTCTCCCTGTCTTTTGCCTTCTACCAGAAATGTACATCTGCAAGAGCCTTGTTCACTTCTCCCTATGCTTGTCTTTGGAATTTAATGGGATTTTCTATACATCCCAACAGAACTGCTGTGGTGCATTGGTGAGAGCAGTGGTTCCCGATCTTGAGTCCCCAGATATTCTTGGACTGCAATTCCCAGAAGCCCTTGCTAGCACAGTTAGTGATTGCAAACCCAAGGTTGGGAAACAGTGGGTTAGAGTGTTATATTAGAATCAGTTTCAAATCCCAACTTGACCATGAAACTTACTGGGTGGCCTTGTGTTGCTCATAATCTTCTGAGTTTGGCCTAGTTCACAGGGTAGTGTGGGAATATCATCAGTAGACGTAGAGCAATGTATACCACCTTGAGCTTCCTGGAAGAAAGGTAGGGTATAACTGCAGCTAATTAAGAAGTGAAAGTTATTGTGTCCTTCACCTGGCAAACTTGTTTTTCTTAATCTCATGATGATGATGATGATGATGATGATGATGATGATGATGATGATGATGATAATAATAATAATAATAATAATAATAATAATAATAATAATAATAATAATAATAATAATAATAATAATATGGCATCATGTTGATTCTCACTTATGGCAACCCTTTTCAGGGTTTTCCAGGTAGAAAATACTCAGAAGTGGTTTATCATTGCCTTCGTCTGGGATGTGTGCTTGGAACTGTGCAGCTTGCCCAAGGCCACACAGACTGGCTCTATTCGCAAGAGGCACCATAGGGAATCAAACTCCCAACCTCTGTCTCCACAGCCAGGTACCTAACCCACTGAGCCAGCTTCCTCTTAATCATAAAGGTAAAGGTAAAGGTTCCCCTTGACAATTTTTTGTCCAGTTGTGTTTGACTCTAGGGGGCAGTACTCATCCCCGTTTCCAAGCCATAGAGCCAGCGTTTTGTTCGAACACCATCTTCTGTGGTCACGTGGCCAGTGCGACTTAGACACGGAACGCTGTTACCTTCCCACCGAAGTGGTCCCTATTTATCTACTTGCATTTGCATGCTTTCGAACCGCTAGGTTGGCGGGAGCTGGGGCAAGTGATGGGCGCTCACTTCGTCATGTGGATTCGATCTTACGACTGCTTGGTCTTCTGACCCTGCAGCACAGGCTTCTGCAGTTTGACCCGCAGTGCCACCACGTCTCCCAATCATAATCTTTCGAGACTGAAGGATGCCTAATGAATGAATGAATCATAGAGAATATCTATCTGTACAACACAGTTATGGCAGTTGGATACCAGGTTAACTGTCATTGTTCCATCCTATATAAACTCAGGATTTGTAGTTTGGTGAGGGATGTACGAGTCCTATGGGTTCTTTGCTTGGGAGCTCTAATGCAGAGAAGAAGTACTCCACTAAATTACCAAATCCCATGATTCTATAGGATGTAGCCACAGCAATAAGAATGATATCAGACTGGTGTACTTTTCTAATGTGGAGACATTTTTAATGACAACCTCTGTTTGAGTTCCAGGATAAATATAAATAATGCAAAAAGTATGCTTTTTTCCTGCCACATTTTTGCCCTATCGTATCACAAACATCCCCTTTCGCCTTTGAAATTACTAACAAGACATTAAGAAATGAATTATAGCCAGCTGGTTAGTTACAACTGTGAGATAGAATATTATTGAGCACATTTTGAAGTGACCGTAATGAGCCCGATTAATTCCATGTGATACCTTATTTTGTGCTATGGCAATCTCTGAGGGGAAAAAATTATTACTTTAACAATCAGGTCTGCCTTTCTAACTCAATCTTTTTGTGCCAAAGGACTGTAGGTTCTAAACAGCATTTGTTCAGATTAAATACAGGTTAGAGTATTATCAAAGGCTTTCATGGCCGGGATCTGATGGTTGTTGTTGATTTTTCAGGCTCTTTGGCTGTGTTCTTAAGGTTTTTATTCCTAACGTTTCACCAGTCTCTGTGGCCGGCATCTTCAGAGGACAGCACCCAGAGCACAGACAGAGTCCTGACTCCTGTCCTCTGAAGATGCCGGCCGCAGAGACTGGCGAAATGTTAGGAAGAACAACCTTCAGAACATGGCCAAAGAGCCTGAAAAACCCACAACAACCAACAGGTTAGCATCTCTGTTATTTGAAAAGAATAAAGATTTACAGTACATCCAGAGGGTTGATTTCTGACTAGAAAAAAACGCCCATCTGGCCTACTCTTTCAGAAACCAGATGGATCAAGCTGAATTTGACTCTTTGATGCAATTGTGATAAAACATCCTTCCAATATGTAGAACCTGACTGGAAATCAGTAGGACCTCAATCTAAGTTAGAGTTTAAGCGATAACTGAAAGGCAAAATCATGACAAAGTACTTCCCACAAATGATTCTTTTGTGACTAAGCTTTCTTATGCTCGGTTATACTTCTGTGTCATGATGCATCAAAACATGTTCTGTACTCAGTTAGTTTACCAGTATGGTGTAGAACAATCCTGGTTTTCCAGTTTCTATACAGGTTGAACTTGAAGAAGCTCTGTGCTTCAAAAATTCTGCTACCAGCTTCAGCAAGGCTGAGGGAGAGCTTGGAATAATTACTGATTTTTGGACTACATTTCCCAAACTCCCCAGCCAGCATGGCCACCATTCTTGGAACAGCCTCGTTCTCTCTGACTTCTCTCCATCATTCTTCTCACCAGAATAGAAATGATCATGCTATAATTCCTCGATCTTTAAAGTACAATCTTTTTATGTTACTGTCACTTGGCTTAGAGCCTGTCTACACTGACATATAGTTATGATATATGATTCCCTGATAGCACTGTTTGGCACACAAAAAAGAGAAGACTTTGTCCGCTTGTGTTTCTCTTTAAAACAGTCTATCCTCCCCCCCTTAAAAGTTTGCCTGTATCTTTCTGGCACAGGGTTAGGGCTTGCAATCTTTCACTGAGATGCAAAATAGTTCTTTCTTCTGCCTTTGCTGACAGGTACTGAGAATTAAAAGAGATTGCATCAAAGATAAGAACCTTTTAAGCACTGGCAGGATCACATCACCTTTCACAGTACAGACAGTCCCTTGGTTTCTTAGTTTATGCAATTTCCCAAGTGACTAAATAATATTTGTGCCTCCCCCCCCCCATTTTACCACGTTTCAACTGTTCACTTTTTCAAATGTACTTGCTATTTTGTGTGGGCTTTATGCTTTGATATGCCCTGAACACTCCATGTATGTGTGAATTCTTGACCCATAGTGGATTTCTTCTCTTTATATGTCTCAGGAGGAAAGGGGGGGAAATGCTAATTCTGTTGGAACACGGAATCCAACAAAACCTTTTGTTCGTCGTCAATTTTCATTGCACTTGGAAGTCAAAATATGGTTGACAAGAATGTATTTTACATGATCACTGGAAAAGACAATAGCCTTTTTCTATTATAAGGCATCCTAATAGCCACATACAGTGGTGCCTTGCAAGATTAATTTAATTCATTCCACGGTTAATGTTGTCTTGCGAAAAATTCGTCTTGCAAAATGCGTTTTCCCATAGGAATGCATTGAAATCTAATTAATGCATTCCTATGGGCAAAAAAAGTCAGAACAAAGTCAAATTTGGTTTACAAAGGGTTTATTAAGTGCTCTTTAAAGCCATACATATTGTGCAGATGATTTCAAAAATTTCAATAAAAAAACTGTAACTTTTTAAAACATCATAGAAAAACATTTAAAAATCAGCAGACATGAGGCAGGAACAAAAAACGGAAAACATTCATCTTGCGAAGCACGGCCATAGGAACATTTGTCTTGCGAGTCATCAACTCCATTGCCAAAACCATTCATCTTGTGCATTTTTGTCCTGTGAGGCATTCGTCTTGCGAGGCACCACTGCACTAAAAAAAAGTTGCATGCTTATTTCATCCCACTGCAGTCAATAACCACCATCTTTTAAAGGTATCCCCTCAGTTACTAGATGCATAACTTCAGTTTCTCTAAGTCCAAGAAACAGGAGTCCAGTATTCCTTTACATTTTGGTTTCTTTCTCTTTTTTTTCCACATCAGCACTGCCTTTCCTCTCTGCCTTGGTTGCTTTCCTTTTGTTACAGTGTATGGTCTTTTCAGTTTATTACGAGCACAGTTCACTTTTTATGGGTTTGGGATCACAAAGCTCCACTAAGCAGGTTCTGCCAGTGGACACATTAGCTTTTATGTGAATAAATTACCTGCTCAGGAAATGTAGGTTAAGAAATGGAAGCTAGGGCTGGAGGACTAAGAGACTGAGTGGTAACCATACATAATATAAGAAAGCCAAATCGTAGATTATGATAGGGTTTCTTCTCCCTCTTCTTAACAAAAAGGTACTTGTTTTACACCTTGGTTGTAAAAGTAAGAAATGGACTGCAATCATGAATCTGAGATGTAATTGAGGGTGACAATAGATCACTCTTTTTAGCAGGAAACGCATGTGCTGAGCACCAGCAGGAACTGAGCCCAAGAAGAATCTTTGAGTGAGATGCCAGCATACATTTGAGAACTTTGGGGTTTAAAAAGTAGAGGGAAATACAGGGATATTCTCATTATATCTACAAAATGGTCCATTGTGGACTGAATTTATGCAGAGAGTATGGGATCATGGGTAGATAATTTGTATTCTGTACAGTAGTTTAGTTTTCTACCACTGTGATGGCTCCACCAGATGTCTGTATTGCTGAAGGGCAGGAAAGTGCAGGGGGGAAACTCTAGCACATAATTGTGAATATCTTGTACAAGTACAGTTCCCAAGATTCTGGAGGATGGAGTGGTGGCAATTCAAAGTGTAACTAAGCTGTTGTAATTGTACAGTGTAGATATACCTATATTGGGAAAGAAGAAACCTGGGAAGAAAGGAACACCATTGTTGGAGAGAATGGCCAGTAAGAATTTTAACAGGAGTGCTCATTTTCTTCCAAAGCTCATATCTATTATTGTTTTCAGAAGAAGGAAACAAATCTATCTATCTATCTATCTATCTATCTATCTATCTATCTATCTATCTATCTATCTATCTATCTATCTATCTATCTATCTATCTATCTATCTATCTATCTATCTATCTATCTATCTATCTATCTATCTATCTATCTATCTGTCTGTCTGTCTGTCTGTCTGTCTGTCTGTCTATCTCTCTGTCCGTCCGTCCGTCCGTCCGCCCGTCCGCCCGCCCGTCCGTCCGTCCGTCCGTCCGTCCGTCCGTCCGCCCGCCCCCCCGTCCACCTTTTGCCCATTTTTTATTGTTTTGAATAGCTATAAAATGGGTGGTTACACAACACACATGTAAAAGTGGATGACTTTGATGAAGAACCGTGCTTTTTTGGAGCAGCAGTGCGTTTTCTTTTTACTTCTTTCAGCTGGGGTCTGTTTATTTTCACACAGACGAGGAATTGATTCCTTTAAATTGATCCTCTCTCTGTGAACGCCTCTCCCCACGTTAATTTTCATGTAGCCCTCCTGCTGGCTGACTCTGACAGCCACTTGCCCCTGCTGCTGTTATGTTAAAAGTGGAGGGTCCGGGAGAAGCCTGGCTGCCAAGCAGCTTGCAGGAGCCCCCTTGTCGCTCTCTCACTCACTCAAAATTTCTTCTCATCCCACCGTGGGGGGTGGGGGATGGAGAAGGCAAGATTAACCCAAGGAGGCGTCTCTTCACCACATTGGGGCTCAAACCCTGGAACTGGGGGCTGAAAGGCAGGCAGGCAAAATGTTGCTGCCACCCTTGCCTCTCTTTTCCTCCAACAGCCAGCCACTTCCAGCCAGCCCTGTCTCCTGTTTCATCCCAGCTTTCTCTGTGTGCTTCCCCCCCCCCTGTGCATTTGCAGCATATATCAGCTGCTCATCACTGCCTGGCTCTCCTGTGTGCATCAGCGTTCTCAAGGTGTGTATGCAAAGGTTTTCCTAGCACAGGCTTGCTCAGCTGTTTCCTGTTGCACTTTCCTTCTCCAGGCGCACCAAGACATACACACCTGCCACGCCTGCTTCTCTGAATTCCAGCCTTGGGTTGGAGAGAGCACGCGCGTCTGGTGAGGGTCTCTCTTAAAAGCCACTGGATTAAACGTTGTTTCAAGGGAACACAAACTGCAATTTAGACTCCACATGACTGCCACGTGACTGCAGTTGATTTAAATTTACACCAACACATATTCTGAACTATTACTTTAATGTAAACAAACCCTTTAATGCTGTGTTAATGGGGGGGGGGACTTGCTAAGTGCTTCTGGTCTCACTCTGGCCAGGAGCTGAGGAATCTGTGAGGGCTTCAAAACTCCTTGTTGAGCTTTCTCCCTGAGCTGAGGCAGCTTAAAATGTGAGAATGCAGTATTGAGAGTGTTGTTAATATTCCCTCCATTTCCTACAGCTGCTACCACAACACAAGGTAAATCCCCACATGAAAGTATAAGACCTTCAAAGACATCTGTGAACAATTGTTTTCTTTTGTAAAATTAATATGAACAGTATTTTGGGTTGGGGATTTGGGTTTTTAACCAGGATTTGTCCCTGGCCCACCTTCATGCAACACAGTATGTGCTGATTACATTCTGCTTGCAGTAATTTGGAATCAAGGTTACCGTTGATTGTGGCAGGAGAATCACAGCAACCCATTCAACATTTTTGTACTGCAGGGCAGAAATGCCAATATATTTGGCATTATTCAAATGTTGTCCAAGATTGATACAGTGAGGAAGAACCAGCAGGGCATCATTTTGATTTTAACTATTCTTTTTGAGCATTACTTATTATACAGGATAGTAACTAATTTCACAGGTCATTGTCACCTGCATTTATTGGCATTCCCCAAGTGAATTAAAATTAGTCTGTTATTGTTTCAGTAAGGCAATGCCAATAGAATGTGGCTGCAACTGCTGCGGGTTAAACTGCAGAAGCCTCTGTGCTGCAAGGTCAGAAGACCTGCAGTCGTAAGATCGAATCCACGTGATGGAGTGAGCCCCCGTCGCTTGTCCCAGCTCCTGCCAACCTAGCAGTTCGAAAGCATACAAAATACAAAAATGCGAGTAGATAAATAGGTACCTTCTCGGTGGGAAGATAAACGGCGTTCCATGTCTAGTCACATTGGCCACGTGACCACGGAGGATTGTCTGAGGACAAAATGCTAGCTGTATGGGTTGGAAACGGAGATGAGCACTGCCCCCTAGAGTCAGACACGACTGGACAAATTGTCAAGGGGTACCTTTACCTTTACCTTTACCTTGTGAAAATTACTTTGACGTAAATATTGCCCAGCCCTAAAACAAAGTTTGTGGTTTTCCTGTGATTTAGCTTATGTTGCTAGAAATTTAATGAACAGCAAAGCATACATTTTCAGTTATATCTGTATCTATGTACACATACAGAATACACTTATAACAAGTGCACAATAGAGAGAACCGAGGCAGCTAGTTATAAACAACAAATTACTTTTATTTATTTTTTCTGCAATACGTAAGGAAGGCATTACATACTTATATTAAGCTTGTAGCTTATCAGAGGTTAGCTTTACTTCCCTAACAGTGTAACTATAGCTTTAAAGCTATTTCTGTAGATCTGGGGATGTGGCTTGACTGGGGGAGCTTCAACAACAAGTGTGTGTGTGTGTGGGGTTGTACTTTGCATCATAGGCCAGTACTAGAGATGGGATTTTTTTGGATTTTGGAAGGCTACGTATCCAATAATTCCCTGAGAGTTCTACCTGACAAGATAGACACCTATATATGGCTCACCTGGAAGAAAGGTCTAAACAGGAAGTCTTGGAGAGTTAGGTAGGCCTAGTTCTGCCTAGCTTCTTGTTTGGAAAGAAAGCTTCTAGCTAGCACCGGGTATAAACAGACCGCTTGGGCTTCAGAGCTTTCCAGTTTAGGCTTTTCTCCCAGATAAACTGCATTTAAATGTCTATCTGTCAGGTCGAACTTCCAGAATGGAAAATTATGGGCTTAGTAGATTAAAACATTGTAGTTGCCCAAGCATTTCAGACAAACTGTGCTCTTCTTATCTGGCCGTCTAGTTTTTGTCCCTTGAGGCAGAGTATGATGCTTGTATTTTAGTGTTGTTGTAAGATTGTATTTATGACAGAAATTTTAACCGATGCCACCTTGGAATTCATTCTGGGGAGAGAGATGGTGGTTGATTTAGGAATGTTTGTTGTTACGTGTCATCAAGCCACCCCCAACATCTTGCGGCTCTAGAATGAGTGCCTTTACAGGGTCAATTCATCTCTTATCTGTCTTCCTCTTGTCCTTCAACCTTTCCTAGCAATATTGTCTTTCCCAGCAAGTCTTCTTTTCTTATGATGTGTTCAAAGTCGATGAGCCACAGTTTTTACATTTTTGTTTCTAGAAAGAGTTCATGCTTAATTTGATCTAGGACTCTCTTTTTTTTGTCTTTCTGGCAGTCCATACTATCTGCCAAGGTCTCTTCCAGCACCACCATATTTTAAATGAATCATTTTTTTCTGTCAGCTTTCTTAATACAAATGCATAGTAATCAGGTATACAACACTTTGTATGATCTTGACTTTGGTCTCCAGCAACACTTCTTTACACTTCATGATCTTCTCAAGATCTTTCTTTGCTGCCCTTCCAAGTCCCAGTCTTCTCACATGTTCTTGGCTGCTATCTCCATTTGGATTGAACCGAGGTGCACATAAACTTTAATCATTTTAATGTCTTCACCGGCTCCCTTAAAGTATCATAGTGCATTTGCAGCCATGATTTCGTCTTCTTAATGTTCAATGGCTCTCTTGCTTTTCTACTTCTTTCACTTTTATTGGATGGAATATTTATGCCCGAATAAATAAAATAAATAATAAATGAATCCACCTTATGTCTACTCTAGCTGACAGCAGCTCTGCAAGATCACAGGCATATAAAGGTCTTTTCCTTTCCATGGACCTTTGGCAGGCAAAGATAATCCTCTACAACTGACCTATGGTGCTTTTTTAAACAACAACAATATCTCAGTGAGCTGTTTCAGGGTTTGGGTGTGGGACTTACAAGCTGGAAAGCTCCCCTTTGTTCTTGACAAATATTGGAGGTATCCAGGAATTAAGTGGGGACACGGTGGCACTGCGGGCTAAACCACAGAAGCCTGTGCTGAAGGGTCAGAAGACCAAGCAGTCGTAAGATCGAATCCAGCTCCCGCCAACCTAGCGGTTCGAAAGCATGCAAATGCAAGTAGATAAATAGGGACCACTTCGGTGGGAAGGTAACAGCGTTCCGTGTCTAAGTCGCACTGGCCATGTGACCACGGAAGATTGTCTTCGGACAAATGCTGGCTATATGGCTTGGAAACGGGGATGAGCACCGTCCCCTAGAGTCGAACACGACTGGACAAAAATTGTCAAGGGGAACCTTTACCTTTACCTTTAGGAATTAAGTTTCTTTTTTTTTTAACTAACTGAAGGTATTTTACTGAAGAATTTAGGGATAGTACTGGAGAGCCAGAGGTTAGGAGTTCAATTCTCCACTGTGCTTCCATGGTAGGGGCTGGACTTGATGATCCATAGGGTCCTTTCCAGTTCTGCAGCTCTAAGAGAATGAGGATGATATTTACTTTTGAGAAAGGGAAAAGTAAAGAGATAATTTCTAAAAATGGCAGCAATAAAGGCAACAAACGTCTTGTGAGGCCGCTGATTAATTTTTTTTTTTTTAATCAAGTCTTATTTGGAAGAACTCAGGGATTCCCGGAAATATATTGGGAAGTCTTCTGCGAGTTGATAGAACCAGCCCATACACTGTCTCATGCAATCACAGGAGAGAGTTTGGTGCATTCTGGCATGTAGACTCAGTCCACAGGCATCCACAATAAGGGCTATCAATCAGATACACCAAACAGCTACCCACTGTAACTGGAGTTCAGTTGCAGACATTATGGGGTCCTGGACAATGAGGGATGGGTTCCATGAATGCTTGAATCATGGCTGTATGGAATATTATGCTTTATAGCAGTAGTGGGACAAGTAGCCCTGTAGTGTTCCTTCACATTCTGCTCTACTAGCCACTGGCCCAATGGTTAAGCCCAAGACGGTTGTTAACATTCTTCTGATATAGCCAAGCCTGAGGAACAAAACAAATCATATGTTTTTGTGCCACTGGGAAAATGATCATAAAGTTAATGCCAATTTACAGCCATAAGGACACCATAAGCCCAAATTTATGTGCCTTCCACACCAATATGGAGAAACAAATAGTGCTGGGCCCACAATTATTTATTTAATTATAGCAGGGTGCGAGCCAAGTCACACGGGTAGCCAACACAACTTTCTTTTGTGCTGGCTGCGAAAACATGGCCTCTTTGCAATGTTCTGAATCCCTGTGGTGTTTATTGCATGCTATAAACAAAATAATTGCTATCCTAAAGCTGTCACAATCAGTGTTTTCTCACAGATTTTCTATTTCTCTTTCATTTCGTTGCAGTATATTCTAAGGTTTTTATGATTTTTAATAATAATAAATCTCATTATTATGGGCACGTAAGATTGCCTGCTTGTACATAACATAGTGCTGGTTTTAGAGCGGCTGGGTTGCACATGTCACAGGCTCTGTCAGCTCTCTGAACCTTATAGATGCTACTTGGTTTCTCTGCTATAGCTAGATGACTTTCTCAGTCATGTCAGAAGTTTGTGCAATCAGTTCTTATGACTTATATAAGCTTCTTTCTCCTTAGGCACCATATCCATCAGTTTATTATTTGCTCTTGAATAGAGGTCATCATTCTTATTTATCTAGTGGCTCCAGTTTATAATCTATTTTGAAGTACTCAGAATCTTACTTCTCATTGAGGAAGGCACGTCTCATAAGACGGTACATTGGGAACACCAAAATAAATCAAAAGATCTTTCTGCCACTGGGAAACCAATTGCAAATTGATTACAACTTGAAGCTTTAATTCATTGGAGTCCAGTCTGACCTTGACTTTGAATGTCCGAAGTCCTGTTTCCCATGAGATTTGGGCTGGGTTTTAAGGGAGGATTCGTCTAGCTTTCCTTGGCATTTTTGGAATGGCTGAGAAGGATTTGGGGTTAAATGAAATTCTACTCATTCACTGCCCCCAAAAGCATGGAGAAATCTGTAATGGTTGAATTTCTGTACTTTGCAAATACAGGATTGTAGTGGGTTCATCTCTTGCAATGAGCAATGGGGAATTTATAAAAATAAGTAACAAGAGAAGGCATATAGAATGACACCACCTTGTCACCTTGGAGAAAGCCCAAACCATGTAGAGGAGAAAAGAGTCAAAGCTAGAGTCCACCAAATCTTCAGCAGGACTTTGGACATTATCCAAGGTTCCAAAATTGGGACAACTCCTTCTTTGCCTATCTTTTAAGGTGATATCTTAAAAAAAACCTGCATGACTTTGATAGGACCTTTTGAAGGTCATTGATTCATAGAGCTGTCATAAGCTGGAAACAACTTGACTGCATGTGGGAAGAACAACACAAGGTCCAGAAAGCAGAAAGAATCTTCAGGATGAAAGTAAATGGAAGTGTTGCACATCTGTGGTTGAAGCAAAACTATCCAAACAGTAAGAGCTTTTCACTACTGGATTGGGATTTCTCAGGAGGGAATGGGCCTCTCTTTGCTGGAAGTATATAATGCCATGTTGAATGGGAAGCTGTCATGGATGCTCTAATTTCATCCCCCATTGCAGATCCTACCTTGAGCAGGGTCTTAGAGTAGACAACCACCAAGGTTTCTTCCAGTCCTATGGTTCTAGTAATGAAACAGGAATTAGTGTACAAAATGGGACTCCATCCTACTTCATTACAGAACTTGGATTCTCTGCTCATTCTGTCTCTGGCACAAAGATGTGGATGGCTTCTGTGCTGCACCTATTTATCCAGATTGAACTCATATTTTCATTCATTAAACCAAGGGTTTGAAACTTTGCTGAGTCTGGTGGGTGATTGTCTGCCTCCAGGATTCTCAGGGAGCTGTACAGAATGTCAATGGGAGAAATTAGTGAAAAATTTAACCAGAAGCAACAGCTTCTGATCTTGGAAATGGGTAAATTTTTTTGTATTGACCTATTTAAAAGACAAGTAGCTGATCCCAGAGAAGGAAGTTGTGTCTTCTTACAGAGAAAGGCAATATTGGGGACATCATTGGCTCCATAGAATGCAAAACACTTTTGTATGGGGGGGACATGTGGCCCCAGGAAAGTACTTTGCCTGCATCTGCATTAAACTATACTCAAAGGTTGCAATTAAATACATAACTGATCCATTTGCTCAAACAACACATCAGCTTCAGCTGTTTTCACCTTCTGAGCTGCTTCTCATCAGACAATTTCCTCTTTGCTTTTAAGCTTTTCCAGTTTTCCTCAAGCACCTATTTATCCAGACTGAACTCACAGCCTGAACAACAGGCTATTAGGCTAGTTCAGCTTGGGAAGTGCAGAACAAACATATGAGATGCCCAGATCAGTACTCCAAGAGAGAATGATGATTAGGCACCATCTATCTGTTGCCTGCAGACAGAAGAAGAATATTTAACATGTCAAGTTATGGAAGCCAGATTTGGTGAAAGTCAAAAGTGTGCCATAGTGTTGTACCAATATTAGAACCATCTTGCCTTATGAAGTTCTTTGTTGTGGACAGCTATTACTGTTCATTGTCATCCTACCAAAGGATCATTTGAACTTTTGTCATGCGAACCTTGAACATCTCTAAGAAAAGAGATTCTACAAATCTCAATAAGCAACTAATTCCATAGTCTGCTTTCTTCCACATTGACAAAGGAGTAACTTTGGGAAGCAATGACCATCTTTCAGAAGTACCAAACAGAACATATAAAAGCCCACACAAGGCTTGTTGGAACCATCTGAAATATGCAGTTTCTTGGAAACATACTCTGTATGCCACCTGTATATTTGTATCTGTGGGTAGGCTTATTGATTGATTGATTGATTGATTGATTGATTGATTGATTGATTGATTGATTGATTTGATTTGATTTGATTTGATTTGATTTGATTTGATTTGATTTGTACCCCGCCTATCTGGACCAATGGACCACTCTAGGTGGCTTCCAACATAAAATTTAAACTATAAACACAGCAAATACATAAAATACAAAACAGCTATAATAAAAATAAAAATAGGAAAAATAAGAAGAAGAAAATCAAGACTTGGCTGGAGGGAAGGCCTCAGTAAAGAACTATGTTTTTAGTTAGGTTTTAAAGATGCCCAGCGTAGGGGCCGCACGAATCTCTGGAGGGAGATTGTTCCAAAGGCGAGGAGCCACCGCCGAGAAGGCCCGGTTTCATGTCTTCTCCATCCGGGCCTCTCTCAGCATCGGGCTCCTCAGCCTCACCTCCTGGCTCGCGCGGGTGATCTTGGTAGACCTTGGTGGGAGTAGGTGCTCCACCAAGTATCGAGGTCCCAAACTGTTTAGGGCCTTATAAGTAAGCATTAAAACTTTGAAGTTGACACGGAATATGCCATTTTAAGGGCTGATGGTTCAGCCAGATCAGTTTTTACTTCATTGTGAAGGACTCCTTCAGTTGAGTGGTGTTGTATGAGGATATACAGACTTTCCACTCCCACAGCCTCCAAAGAAAGCTAAAAATTACTGTGGCACACCAGTCCCATAGTAGCAATACAGAGGTAGAGGCACTCATACAAATGGTGGCCAGGAATCATGAATTAAATACTTTTAGCCATAGGACACAAACACAATCCTTCTACTGGCACTGAACGAAACATATCAATGTGATTGCACAGTTCCAAACCACCTTTTTCTTATAAAATGTTTAAAAATTGTCTAATACAGGGTTAGAGTATTGAGTTCGGACTTTGGAGATCCAGGTGCCACCCTTTGCTGAACCAGGAAATTCACTGGTCAACCTCTCTTGACCTTTTTCATATGGTTGTTGTGAGTAGGCAGAATTCTAGGATGTGACAGCCAAAAGCAGAAATTGTCTGGGTGCTGCTTCTGACTGGCCAGGCTGCATGGGAGTCCATTAGCCTCTCAAATAACTGCACATCCTGTGTAGAATAATGGAGTTGGAAGTGGCCTATAGGGGTCCAAGCCCCTGCTCATTGCAGGAATCCAAATCAAAATAGATCTGACTGATGGTTGTTCAATCTCCCATTGAATGTCTCCAGCATTTGAGCACTTACCACCTCCAGAGGTAATTGGTTCCATTGTTATGCTGTTCTAACAGTTAAGAAGTTTTTTCTGATATTCAGCCTAAATCTGGCTTCCTGTAACTTAAGTCCATTATTATACATCCTGAACTTTGGGATGATGGAGAACAGATCCTGTCCCTCCTTGGTATGAAAAGAGCGATCATATCTCCCCTTAGTCTTCTTTTCTCAAACCTAAAAATGCCCCTTTCTTTCAGTATTTCCTCCCGGGGCTTGGTTTCCAGTCTACTGATCATCCTTGTTACCTTCCGTGGAACCCCCATGCAACCTGGCCACTTCCCAGTTTTCTCTTTGCTCTTCAGAGCTAAATCAGTGACAGGAAGACCACATGTAAATAATGAAACCTCCTCTGTAAACTTCTGTTTCTTGGCTATGTCTCGCAAATTCTGCCTGGGGAATTTCCAGCTAAATGCTGTGAGTTGCAGCCCAAAAGAAATGAAAGTCCAAAGATAAAGGGGAAAAAAGTGGGAGGGGGAAAAACCATATACACTGCCTCAGCTAAGGATGCAGATCTTTACTTATTTCTTCCTGGCAGGTGAAAACAAGAGATTTTTCCCTGCTGGGTAAGATTACAAGACTTCTTGTGGATTTTCCTGTTTCAGCACTTTTAAGAAAAATTCACTGAAGCGTTTTCGCATAAACTCCCCCCCCCCCCGGTACTTTGCACAGAACACCCTCTGTTTGGCAGATAAAGCCTTGCATTACCTATGGAAAACAAGGGTTTGGGGGGGGGGGAGGACTTTTTGTTAATGCTGTTGCTGACAGAAAAACATGCTTTTTTTGTTTGTTTGCTGCAGGAGCAAATAATGCCCTTCCCCCCCCTTTTGCCAGGTAAAGAATCCCCTTGACATTTAGTCCAGTCGTGTCCAACTCTATGGCACGGTGCTAATCCCCGTCTCCAAGTGGTAGAGCCAGCGTTTGTCCATAGACAGTTTCCGTGGCCATGTGGCCAGCTCAACTAGACATGCAGCGCCGTTACCTGCTCACCATGGTGGTACCTATTTATCTACTCACATTTACATGCTTCCAAACTGCTAGGTTGGCAGGAGCTGGAACAAGCAACGGGCGCTCACTCCATCTTGTGGATTCGATCTTATGACTGCTGGTCTTCTGACCTTGCAGCACAGAGGCTTCTGTGGTTTAACCCGCAGCAGCACCACGTCCAACAGGGTGCCTTCTTTTCTTGAGACACTTTTTGTCAAGGGAGAGAGAATGTGTGTTTATTGCATCTTTACCTTGAGCTCATTGTCAGAAAGAAAAGGATAAGCACACATTTGGGAGAACCTGACCAGTGCTGGGAGGCTTCTGCCTGCATTGGGGGGTCAGGCCAATAGTCCTTGCGCACTCAGCATGTGGCAAAAGCAGAACCACTGGAGCTGTCCCCCAGAGTGTTGTCACCTATATCATGCTGGGAGGCTTTCTGTCGACCTTGGCAGTGGCCAACTAGTGACGTTGTTCTTGCTTCAATGGCTTGGTTTCACTGCATATCAAGCAGGCAAGGTGCTGTCAACAGCAGCAGGAAGCCTCTCAACCTTGGCGGGTTAGTGGGCCAGCCGCTGATCCACTATAAAGCAGGATGTGAAAAACAGGTGGTTTCCACCCATGTTTGCAGATAACCTGCGGGTTATCTGAAATGTATAGTTCTGGCCTAATAAATAAAAATAGGCAAAGGTAGGATGAACAATATTTGTAAGAGAGAAACTGAATATGAAACATTGTGTGGTGTTCACCCCACACATGGCTCTTAATCTCTCCCTGCTATCGGTTCTTCTCAGTCATCTTCCCTCCCATCTAGGTAGTTACAATTTTACCATAACCAAACTGAAAAAAGAAATTGTTATTTAGTCGTTAAGTCATGTCTGACTCTTCGTGACCCCATGGACCAAAGCATGCCAGGCCCTCCTGTCTTCTACTGCTTCCCAGAGTTTGGTCAAATTCATGTTGGTTGCTTCGATGACAGTGTCCATCCATCTTGTCCTCTGTCGTCTCCTTCTCTTCTTGCCTTCACACTTTCCCAACATCAGGGTCTTTTCCAGGGAGCCTTCTCTTCTCATGAGATGGCCAAAGTATTGGAGCTTCAGCTTCAGGATCTGTCCTTCCAGTGAGCACTCAGGGTTGATTTCCTTCAGAACGGATAGGTTTATTCTCCTTGCATTCCAGGGGACTCTCAAGAGTCTCCTCCAGCACCACAATTCAAAAGCATCAATTTGAAGAAAAAGAAATACCACTAGCTATTTTGCTTTTTGTGATGGTCCATCAAGTCATGTCTGAGTAATGGTGATCCTTGCAATTGTCTCCTATTTTGACAAGAAGGTTAGGACAGGGATATTTTTAAGTAAGTAAGTAAGTAAGTAAGTAAGTAAGTAAGTAAGTAAGTAGGTAAGTAAGTAAGTAAGTAAGTAAGTAAGTAAGTAATTTTCTATTATGCTCAGATTAGATTAATCCTGTCCGTAGTAGAAAAGCAGCTAGGATGAATAATTTCAGGAGATACTCAGTAGGTAAAGAGTTAAATATGCCAGCCTTCCTTAAAATTCCTCCCCTTCTGCCCCATGTTTGCTTCAAACAGATGACGCAGATTTAGAAGTCATATATTTGCTGGAATAATGTGTAACTCCAGCTTTAGTGAGCTACATTGTTTTTCTGTGAATTACTTGTTTGTCTCAATCCGGTTGCTTAGCATACAATTGTCATGCTTGATTTTTTTAATCATCACAGCAAACCTGCATTTCTTTGCTTCTAACCGCTTGATATTTAGTTAGCATTTAGCTTGCAATAGATTAATAAAGCAATCCCCTTATTTCCGCTTTTTACTGCCATCTGCTGTACATCACCTCCTTAGAGAAATTAACTGCATTCCATATTAGAACTGCGAATGACAAATTTCTCATGTACGCAAGGCAGACAGAAAAATATTCCCTTTTGGATATAGCAATAGTCTCGTTTCAGTAATAATTACAATAAGGCAAGACATACAGGCGGCAAAAAGGAAAGGATAAAAGGAAAGTGTGTGCATAAACAAAGAAAACAGGGCCAAGTGAGGGAGATGATGTTGGGTTCCTTCCAACAGATTGATTGCTTTCAAGATTTAGATCTGGGTCTGGTCAGTGGCTGGCTAGGTGAGAGCTCAATCTGTGTCAACTTTAATTTCATCATGAAAGAAAACTGGAATAACAACAATTGCACAGGACTAATGACACAGTAGTTGGCCGGATAGCTCAGTGAGTTGGGTTCCTGGCTGAGGTCAGGAATTCACTTCCCCACTGTGCCTTGTCAGGAGAAGAGCCAGCCTGTGTAGCCCTGCCAAAGCTGCACGGCACCCACAGAAGAAGGGTCTGTGTGAGGGGGTTGCGGCCAGCGCTCTCCGTGGGTTATTTGTCTTCACCTCGCAGCACCCCAAGAGTGTGGGCTGAGCGCCTGCTCTGGGTTCATGGGAAGGCAGGGTGGAGGAAAGCCAAGGTGTTGCTGAGGAGTGGGTTGAAAGGGAATGGCTATAACATAGAAAAAAATTCTATTATATATTGTGGAGTAAGCCTATGGATCATGCCCCCCTCTACAGGTGCACCCGTGCAATACATAGATGCATAATATATGTGAGAGTAGGAGTAGAAGAGCCCATGGCTAGGAAAAATTCCTTCTGAGTACTACAATTTCCAGAAGCTAGCTAACATGGACACCTTGAATTGTTGTCCAAAAAGCTACTTCTTCATAGTGCTTCTGTTCTATCATCGTCATTAGTTAGCACTACAGGCCAGTTATTATTGTTCTTTGTTCGGGTCTCATGGCATAGTGGTTAAACTGCAATGTTGCAGTCAAGACTCTGCTCGCGACCTGAGTTCAATCCCAACGGGCTCAGGTATCCAGCTGAAAGATGGCTCCAACTTCCTTCCAAGGTCTGAATACCCAGCTCGCTGGGGTGGTGGTCAATGTGTAGCCTGCATAATTAAATTGTGAACCACCCAGAGAGTGCTTTAAGCACTATGCCTTAGTATATAAGCAGCAGACTTTGCTTTTGCTTTGTAATACAGTGGTGCCTCGGTTAACAACGATAATCCGTTCCAGGGAAATCGCCGTTAAGCGAAAACATCGTAAAGCAAAAAAAGAGCACTCATTGAAATGCATTGAAACCCGTTCAATGTGTTCCAATGGGGTAAAAACTCACTGTCCAGCGAAGATCCTCCATTCGGCAGCCATTTTCGCTGCCTGTATAGCGAGGAATCCGTCCCTAAACACAGCAGGGAGCCATTTTAATTACCCGGTGGCCATTTTGAAACCACCAATCAGCTGTTACAAAAACATCATTTTGTGAAGAATCGGTTCCCGAAGCAGGGAACCGATCATCGCAAAGCGAAATTCCCCCATTTAGACCATTGTTTTGCGATCGCAAAAAGATCATCGTTAAACGGATTTGTCATAATGCGGGGCAATCGTAAAACGAGGCACCACTGTATAGATCAGCCGTTATGCCCATGGTGCAGATAGATGGGGAAAACTGAGAGAAAATGCCTTGCTTAATACCATCAAATGTGTTTAATGTGGAGGTGAAAAGCGAAAGAGGGATCCTTATGGCCTGCTCTGTTTGCCAGTGCACTGGGGGACATCTCCATTTGTGTTGATAAAGTGAAGGAAATGTCAAAGAAGAATGAAGAAGAAGAAAAAATTAAAAACAAAAATGAAGTGAGGTTTTGGGTTTTTTCTTTTTTTAAAAAAAATGAAATCTTTTGACAAACTCATATTCCAACTGTGTACTAAACTCTCTTCCTGCCATAAAAGCACAAAACGCCCCAGGAAAGGTGTCCACTTCACTCTGCCATGTCTCCAATCAATACATCGTGGGTTTTTTTAATGCACTCTTGATCCCTGAACACTTGAAAATCATACATTGCACCAGCTCACCCTGAAAAAATCTTTGTGCTGTTACGGGAGGGAGAAAAAGCTTTGTTTTAGCTACCTCAAAGAGGATATAAAAAAATATTTTTTTTAAAAAAAAAACCCTAACAAACAGTTTGGAAAGTGTCCTTAAGACGGGGGGGGGGAATAAAACAGCCCGTTGTTTCAGCATATGGGAGCCTGGTGTGTGCGCGCAGCTGCATGTGTTTGCACTTAAAGATTAATATATGAAGATATTTTTATCTTTGCTTATTAATAGCAGCTGTTACTGGAGGAAACAAGCTGGCCTTCGCTAGTGTTCCGTTAATGAGTACCTTGGCATGAATGAAATGCAGCATGCTTGAGTCTAACGTTCTCCATATTGTGATGTCCTCTTTGTTCTATTTTGCTCTCCTCTCCATGCATACTCCTCTGTTCCCCCACCCACCCACTCCTTCACCCATGCTGAAACAGCCTCCCACTCTCTATCCATCAAGTCAATTCCTTTCCAACTCTGCCTTCAAAAGCCCAGGATGAATCTTCAGGATGAGTCCCTCCTCTGGACTTCTGAAGGCCTCAGTCACCTAATATTTTTATGTTGTCAGTTTGCCTTCTCCTTCCTGTCTCTGCAAATCATCGTCGTTGTCCTCCTTCCTTATCTTGTTCTGTATTTGAAAGCAACTGAATGAGCAAGTAAACAAATTGTTCTCCGTAAAGAGCAAAAGGAGACACTAGGGGTTATCTGTAACACCACCCAAGCCATAGGTGAAAGTTGTAAACCAGGGCTAAGGAAACTTGGCCCTATGGAATTTTGGGACTTCAGAAGCCCCAAACACCATGGCCATCAGTAAGGCATAAGGGGGATTACAGTCAAAAACTGTAGCATTCTCCAACCTTTATTACACTGTTGGCTAGTAATACTGGACAGTTCCCTCAAAAGAACCAAGCCACAGGATCATGGAAAAGCAAGATTACGAGGAACAATTCTCTGGCCAATTGGAATGAGGCAAAGCATTTTTTTCAAAGTTCTGCTTTTACAATAAAGAGGCAAAGCATTTAAAGGGGTGATGCTTTTATTAGCCACACAGTGGTTCTCTTGAGGACCTCTATACAGTGGACCCTTGACTTACAGACGGCTTGACTTACAGACTTTTTGAGTTACAGACTTCTCTGGCCGCAAAATTTAGGTTTGACTTGCAGACTGAGATTTGACTTACAGACCAGAAAAAAACCAAAATGGAACAAAAATGGCCTGTTACGGGATTAATCGGTTTTCAGTGCACTGTAGGTCAATGGAGACTTGACTTACAGACTTTTTGACTTGAGAACCGCCTTCCAATACGGATTAAGTTCTCAAGTCAAGACCCCACTGTATGTATTCTTTTCTCTAAAGGAATGAACCTGAAGGAGGCAGATAGCTTTAAATCAGGGGTGAGAGGTTCAGGAGCCACATATCCTCAATCTTAGACTGTCAAATGCTTCACCCACTACCATGACACCGCCCCCCCCCAAAAAAACATTCTTTTTTTAAAAAATTGGGTCTTCTGAACAAGCCCTTTGGTGGCCATTTGAAAAAGAAAGAGAGAAAAAGAAAATCAATAAAAATGAGGGATTCTGGGGCCCATTGAAATATGGCAAAATTGACCCCATGCTCCCTAGACGGAATGTTTTGAAATGACGCCCTCAAAAGTTTAATATTTTTCAGTTGTGAGAATCCCAGGTTCTGACACTGGGGAACTGCAAAATGTAGGCCACCTATCCCTACCTGAGATGTTTACAGATTTAATGAATCAGAGATGCTAAGTTCCTCAAATTGAGACTTAATCACTATATCAGTTATTATCAGTCTTCCATAAAGGGGTTTGAGTTTTTCAGGATGAATGTTTAGTTCAGGGGTTGTAATAGAGGAGTCTTAATACATATGCAAGGTCTGCACAGAAAAAGGATGTTCTTGCAATTAAATACCAGAAAAATAAAGGTCCGTAGTTGAATTTGTACTTCTATTCTATTCTGTGTCATTTGTAGGCCCCTTCCTCTTTCCCTCTTTTTTTCAACAAAAATATTCTTCCACCTTTTCTATTAGAATAAAAATTGAGAAGATAACAACTTATATAAAATAATGTAACTTTTACAGAATAATATGATGGATATAAAATGATCAGCAAAACTTGCAGTATTCATCTTCAGATCTGATGCTTTTTTTAAAAAACTGGCAGGCAAGAGCATGGATAGTGTTTTGAAACATAGAAAAACTGCAGTTTGTGTTGTGGTGAAATTTCCAAAATGAAAAATATAACATTTCAGAATTTAAATCTTGTTTTGACTGATGAAAAAAAATTATGGACCAAATTCAGTTGTCATTTTTAAATCTGAGTTCCCCCGGTGAATGAATGGGCTTTGTTAAAGCAACTGTAATGTAAGTTCCATTGATTCCCTGGCTGAAATCCTGTTTGCATAACTTATGGTGCTTAAGGCTGATGATCTCATCAGCCGAGACACCTTTTCGAAATTAATCCCACTTCTGTCCCATGGAACCCGCTGGATTAAAGTTCCCAACAATGAAAGAGATTCTGTGGAATGAGCCATGGATGCCTTGGGACAAATGTAGGAATGCATTTTAATTTTTTTGGAAAAATCATCCCAGTTGATGATATCATGTGCCTTATGTGGCATAAATTACATAAACAGGATTTCAGTAGCTCTATTCCATTTGGGAGTGTGAGGATCGCCCCACGTCACTCATGTCATTCATAGTCATGAGCTGATTTGCATGAGCCTATGAGAGGGTGGGAGAGGCGGAGTCAGCAGCTATAGGAAGGTTTGGTGGGAGAAGAAGGAGTCAGATAGAGATTGGGATAAGACCCAGATAGAGATAATGGCTGGTTAGTCAAAAGAGAAATACAAAGTGATAAGACTGGTTAAGAAAATAGGTAGAGAAGGTGGTAATGATTTTGCAAGAGAAAAGTATGTACCGAGAGAACTGTTAATGATTTACTTGTGTACAATATTTATCTGAAGAACTTCTGTTATTATTAAATCTGCTTCACTTCAATAAATAAGTTCTGTTTGTATTCACAAAACAAGTGTTCTGACAAACGTCATTTATATTGAGGATTGAGGTAATCCACTGGTGACAGCGAGAGGAAAACGCGACAAGAGCCTTCGTGAGGGCAAAACACGCAGTTGCCATAAGGGTGAACGCCACAGGGAGTAACAGTTGTGTTTAGCTGTACATATAGGTCATGAATATGAAATGTGCATGGGAGAAAGAATGGGTGTTAAGAGTTTCTGTTCTTCCATAAAAAATGATGCTTTAATAGGAAGAAAGATTTGATTATATTGTAGAATGGGCTTGTTTTGAACTCCAGATGACGGAACCCAGACCTTCTTCAACTAAACATCTTTTCTTTGTTTTTGGTTGTAATTTACTGTATAAATTCCTAGATTATAACACGGTACTCCTTAGATTTTCTATTCACAGCATAACATTGTCAAATTTCCATTCTGCTTAAGGTGAAAAATTAATGAACCATTCATTTCAGTTATTTCAAAACTAATACAAGTCTATTAGCAATGTAGTTGAAAGTCAAGGCAGTCGTATGTACAATTACCATTCAATGTTTGAGCAAAGCTCTTATTTTTCTGAAGAAAAGGATGGCAAGGTGGTGGTGACGGGAAGGTCATTAAAATGCTCTTTCAGGGAATTAAAAGTAAAGTTTAAAAGATTTTTAAAATAAATCAGTGCAAAGCTATGTCTCTTCCAGTCTAGTATTATATATTAGGCTTCATTGAGCACTGAGAAAACATGAATCTACAATGAAATAAGTTAGTGAAACACAGTAAAGTTGTTTCTATTTCAATTGATCAATAAAATGTAAGGAGTTTGCAATCTGATGATGCTGGTTTCCTATAACAATCCTGGGGAATGTATGTTTTGCCCCAAGCCAATGGTGTCATGGAACACAGGATTCTATTATGCCTTCTATGCTGTGTTTTTAAATCACCTGCGTGAAGACCAGGGATGTTGGCATTGTGACAAACCCAGACCTACTGGGATATGCCACAGTTTCACTAAGCTGCCACCAACCATTCCCTGTAAGGAGTCACACAGACCAGGGATGGATTTTTAACAAACAAAGGAATAAGGTTTATTTAAAGAACACACAGGGAAAATAAAATGATCAAGTGAATAAGATACAGTAACGTGGCTTAGTCTCAATCATACATACACACAGTTTGGTTCACACAGAACACTTAACTTGAAGCACAGACCCTGAACCTATCAGTTCTGGCTAACCATACAGACACCTGAACCTATCAGGTTGGTACTGACTGACACACAGTAGTACCCTGTCTGACACACAGACTCTCACTCAAGCTTCTTCTCTCAGCTCTTCTCCCAGCTTCTAAACTTCTCCACACAGGATCCCCATATATATACAGTACAGCCCCTCCTCCTGATGTCCCGCCTTCCACTCCCCATAGGATGGAACTTTCCCTCCAAACCCATGACAGACAGGTAACATCAGTGCTGTATGTAACACCTCCCCTCTTTATAAGTTGTTTTGTAGGGGGAAAGCTAAGGTGCTTTTCTCAAAAAAACAACCTGGATCCAAAACATACAAAACCAGTTATACATTAACATACAATACCATACTTACTTATACTTACACTAGGATAACCATATCAATTAGGCATCTAAACATTTACCATTTACAATACATCAAGTTACCTTTATTCATACAAACCAAACATGTTTAATAAACAAGTACATTTAACCTTTGGTCACCAAAATATATACATAGTCCATGTTCCTTCGCCGTCTTCAATCTTCAGGTCTTCTTGACAAGGCGTCAGCAACACAGTTCACTGACCCTCTGACCACCTTCACTTCAAAGTCATAGTCTTGCAGCTTTAAAGCCCACCTCATAAGTTTACTATTGTGGGTTTTCATTGTCTTTAACCATTGCAGTGGTGAATGGTCAGTGCACAGAATAAAATGTCTTCCCCAGATGTAAGGCTTGGCCTTCTGGATCGCGTAGACTATGGCCAGGCACTCCTTTTCCACGGTTGCCAAATGTCTCTCACCTTTCTGGAGTTTCCCACTCAGGTAGGACACTGGATGCTGGTCACCATTTTCATCCTCCTGGCAAAGAACTGCTCCTACCCCGCTGTTAGACGCATCGGTGTAGATGATGAACTCCCGGTCGAAGTCTGGAGCACGCAGCACTGGATAGTTGATGAGCGCCCGCTTCAACCTCTGGAACGCCTCCTCACAGTCGCTGGTCCACGGGATGCGGTCATCAGCCTTCTTCCTCGTCAGATCGGTCAGCGGAGCCGCAATCTCGCTAAACCTCGGGATGAACTTTCTGTAGTAGCCCACCAACCCAAGAAATGATTTGACTTTTTTCTTGGTGTTGGGTCTGGGCCAATCACGAACTGCTTCTAACTTAGCCTCTAGGGGTTTGATCACTCCTCCCCCTACTATGTGACCCAAGTATTTTATTTCTGGGCTACCCAGCTGACACTTGCTCTCTTTGCAGGGCCTAGGCCAAAGCACTCCCTCCCCTGGGTCAAAGTGCCTCTCCCTGCCTTCCTGGTCATCCCAAGCTTTCTTTCTGACCTTTTGAGCTTGCAGGGTCTCTGCTGCTAGCTCTAGGTTTCTCTTTAGGTCATTCATCAAGGTGTCTATGTATGTCACAACGTCTTGTGGGTCATCCTGGGTGATCTGCTCCCAATTTTGTTTGATCAAATCAAGGGGCCCTTTCACCCTCCTCCCAAATAAAAGTTCAAACGGACTGAACCCGGTACTGGCTTGTGGCACTGATCGATAAGCAAACAAAAGGGATTGCAGCTTCTGGTCCCAATTGTTTGGATTCTCTGCCAAGTAAGCCCTAATCATGCGCATTAGAGTCCCATTGAACTTCTCAGTTAACCCATTACTTTCAGGGTGATAGGCAGTGGTTTCCTTGTGCTTAATTCCACAGATTTGCCATAAGCGTTTCATGAGCTTCGATGTGAACGATGCGCCCAAATCTGTGATTATTTCTGAGGCAAATCCCATCCTGGACATATACCCCACCAAGGCATCTGCCACTGTGTTGGTTTCAATGTTAGTCAAGGGTATGGCTTCAGGGTACCTCGTGGCATGGTCCACAATGGTGAGAATGAACCTGTTCCCCCTCTTTGTGGCCTTGGGCAAAGGTCCCACAATATCCACCCCTATGCATTTGAACGGAGTGTCAATCACAGGCAAAGGGCACAACTTCACTTTGGTCCTGTCGCGGTTATTCCCCTGCCTTTGACACACATCACATTGTTTACATAATTCTTTGATCTGCTTCCCTATTTCAGGCCAGTAAAAATTCTGTGTGATTCTCTGCTGTGTTTTGTTCACCCCTAAGTGCGCAGCAAACATGTCAGAGTGCCCCCTTTGTAAGATCATGGGGCGATACTTTTCAGGTACTACTAGCTGACTTCTGATCCCATCTCCCCCTTTTGAGATATTCCTCAGGGTCTCTCTATACAAAATTCCCTTTTTCTCATGAAATCTCACTGGGGTTTCAGGTGTTAGCTGGGCGTCTGTCACCTGTTCAAAACATTTTTGGAGAGTGGCGTCTGCCTTTTGCTCTTGGCCAAATCTGCTGTCTGTGGTTAAGGTTTCCACCACAGCTTCGGAACTCCCCCCACCTGCTTCCGTCTCGGGCTCATCATTACCCCCCTGAACTGTCCCCGTGGTGGCTTGTGAACGTGTAATCACTAGCACCCGTTTCACATGTTCAGCCAGGTCATTTCCCACGAGCACGGCTGCTGGCAGAGTCGATGAAATCGCTAGCCGCCAAACTCCCCTCCAGCCTTGAAAGTTCATAGGTACCTCAGCTACTGGCAGCGAGATCACCTGTCCCTCAATCCCTGCCACCTTTATGCTCTCATTCGGGATTATATACTCCCTAGGAATAATATCTGGATGGCACAGGGTCACCTGGGAACAAGTATCCCTTAACCCCCGATACTGATGGTCAAGCATTCCTACGTCCACCCCTGCTGTTTCAAACAACTGAGAATCTGTTCTCACAAGTAAGCAGCGCTTGACCTCCACAAGAGGACCATTTTCCTCAGCCTGATCAGCAGATGTCACTGTTCCAGATTGAGTAGCCATGGCAACAGGCTCCCTCAGTGACAAGGAGCTTTGCTCTTTCTGGACACAGAACACAGCTTTTGGCTTGGTTCCACTCGAATCATGAGGCACATTTCCTTTTAGCTGCTTTAATTTCTCACACTCTGAGATTAGATGGCCCTTTCCCTGACAGAAATAACATTTTCTGCTATATTTTGAGTCTTTCTCATCTTGTTTTGGTTTTCCCTCCAAAATCTGAGGTCTTGGTTTCATGTCTGAGGGCTTCCCTTCACCATGGGCCCCTCCCCCTTGCTGGTTTCTTCCTGGTCCCTGAGAGTACTTGCTGTAGGTGTCTTTAGGTTTTCCTACAGATTTCTCCTCCTCACCTAAGGGCTTTCTTATCTGGTAAATAAAATCTGTGATCTCGGCTGCTTCTGCCACAGATTTTGGTTTCCTTTCCCTCACCTGGAACTTCAGTTCCCCATGCAGGACTGAATAGAACTGTTCCAGCGCTATCAAGTCTTTGAGCTGCTGAAAGGTCTCTGTTCCCTCCTGAGATAGCCATTTCTCTAGCAGCCTCACCAGTTGGGCCCCCACTTGGGTAAAAGTCTGCTCTGGTTTCTTGGTGAGTGACCTGAATCTTTGCCTCAGCTGTTCCGCATTTATCCCATGTCTGGCAAACACCAGTTTTTTAAACTCTGCGAAATCTTTTAGTAATTCCTCTGGTATCTCTGCATAGACTTCTGCCAGGCTGCCACTGATTAAAGATCGCATAATGGTCATCTTCTCAGTTTCCCTTACTGAGAAGTCCACAAACGCTCTTTCCACGAGGGAAAAGAACACCTCAGGGCAATCTCCCTTATGGTACACAGGGAATTTCTTCAGGTCAGTTTTAGACAATTGGCCCCCCTCAGAATCTCTATTGTTATTATTGTTCTGATTCATCAGTTCCAATTTTCTTAACTCAAATGCCATTTTCTCTCTCTCCAATTCCATTTCAAATTGTCTTTCCATTTGCCTCATCCTCAATTCATGCTGTTGGGCTATGAGCATTTTCCTGAGCTCTGGGTTCTGTTCTCCCGTGCTGTCCCCCTGCACTGAGCCAAATTCATCCTCAGAACCTTGGTCTACCTGGGGGTCTTTCACTTCACCCATTTCTGCCATTTGGCTTCGAGTCAAGGGCATAATCCCCCCCCCAGAACAGGCTGCTTTCAAAAGTCAAGCCTCAAAATAAAGCGACCACTTTTTTTTTCTCTTTTTTTGCCTCAGAACCAGCCTTCTATAGATTGCTGCTGTTCTTCAGCACTAACTTGCAACTGTTGCAAGCCAGAGTCTACCCCCCTCTGCTAGGCCTCTCAGCAGGCAGGCTAGATCACTGCTACTTCACACAGTTTTGCCTCAGCCTTTTTCCCGCCAAAACAGGTTGCCTCAGAGCTCCCTAATCTAGTCCCCAATTGGCACGTTCTTCCACTAGCGCACCTCCCCGTGAGGTACGCCTAGAAGATTACCTACGCGCCCTCAGATTGTCCCTGACTAGACCCCCCCTTGCTCTGGGCACACTTGCCAAGGCTTTGCTGGACCACTGGACAACTGGACCAGTCGTATCCCACACGCTGGACACCAATCAATGTGACAAACCCAGACCTACTGGGATATGCCACAGTTTCACTAAGCTGCCACCAACCATTCCCTGTAAGGAGTCACACAGACCAGGGATGGATTTTTAACAAACAAAGGAATAAGGTTTATTTAAAGAACACATAGGGAAAATAAAATGATCAAGTGAATAAGATACAGTAACGTGGCTTAGTCTCAATCATACATACACACAGTTTGGTTCACACAGAACACTTAACTTGAAGCACAGACCCTGAACCTATCAGTTCTGGCTAACCATACAGACACCTGAACCTATCAGGTTGGTACTGACTGACACACAGTAGTACCCTGTCTGACACACAGACTCTCACTCAAGCTTCTTCTCTCAGCTCTTCTCCCAGCTTCTAAACTTCTCCACACAGGATCCCCATATATATACAGTACAGCCCCTCCTCCTGATGTCCCGCCTTCCACTCCCCATAGGATGGAACTTTCCCTCCAAACCCATGACAGACAGGTAACATCAGTGCTGTATGTAACAGGCATGTCTTTAGTTCTGAGTCTCAAGTCTGAGTCTTTTGCGCAAAGTCTTGAGTCCCAAGCTCCAATTTTGAGTGTCTATTACAAACAAGCTTTTTCCCCCAGAAAAAAAAAGGGGATGGATGGGTGGACTCCGAGTCACAAGTTGCGTTGAAGTAATTGAATCTTAGTTGAGTCTCAGATAAGCCTTAATCTGACTTGACAGCGAGTCCCACAACTTGAGTTCCCATCGCCAGTGAGGACCAGAGTTCTACATGACCTCTTTGGGATGCATCATTCTGGTATCAGGGTTGAAATGTCCTCAATACAGTGATCATCTTCAACTTTGTCTCCCTCTCATCTGAATCCGGTGAAACAGTGGAGACAGTGAAACACTCTTAAGAGGATGTCTGGATTCTGCAAGAGGCTGGAGGAGGGTTCAAAAACAAAAATGAATTGCATTTTTTAAAAAATGAAATCCAGTCTAAAGGAGAGAGACAGTCTCAAGGCATAGAAAAAAATGAACGTATTCTCTAAAAGAGCCCAACATATTCTAGTGAATTAAATGTTTGTGGCCTTTTTCAGGGGCTCTTGTCCTTTTCTCCTCTTTGAGAGCCCCTGAAGAAGACCACAATTTTGTTTTATTTTTTTCTCTACATCGTGAGGCTGTCTCTCCATTAAAATGGATGAGAGCTCAGCCAAGAGGAGATGAAAATATTGTTGGTGGATGACACAACATTCTTGAAATTCAGCATTTGGTGTTACGGAGAGGATTGCCAGTGTGATTTACCAGTTAAAATGTTGGACTAGGATTTCAGTGATTCCCAGCTCAGCCATGAAACTCAATGAATTATTTTGGACCTGTCATTTCCATTCTTTCTTCCTACCTCCTTGTTCCTATGCTCTCTCTGGGATATTATGAGGGTAAATGGAAATGAGGAGAGCTGTAAACCCACTGAAGGAAAAACAAAACATATATGCGACTAAAAAGAAAAATGGTGTTGTACCTTGTCTTTAGACCAGTGGTTCCTGACTTCTTTGGAGTCACAACTCCCTTTAAAATAGCCAAGTAACCTGCAATCCCTTGCCACATTTACATAAAAAAGCATTTTTCATGGGGTAAAGCAAGCAGAAAGTAGAGGCTTCTTTCTCCCCCAAAGGGCTTGTTTCTCATACATACACATATAGGCTTTGTGTATCCAGCTTCGAAAGAGCAAGGAAGAAATTAATAAACAAGGGCTACAACTCATATCATGTGACCTGTGTCCACTCAGAAAACACTTCTCATCCCCTCTTGGGGGTTACGTCCCCCAGATTGGGAAACACTGCTTTAGTGCCACATCTATGGAATGAAAATGTCTGCCACCATTTTAGGGTGGTGTGTCAGCTGTGACCCCTATTGGGTAGAAACAGTATTGACATAGTTATCCCTCCACTCAAAATATCCACATTTTATTATTAAGTCTGGGCTTTCATTTCAGAATGAAGGGGGAAAAAATTAACTGAACGAGTCCAATGGGACAACAAAACTGATTTCAGCCATGTTTCCTATCCACCTCCCTTTATTGTTGTTGTGTTCAATAATTGTATAAGTCAAACACAGGGACTCAGCAAAAAAGTGGTCTTAGTATTATCACTTGCTAAATTGCTCTTCCCTCTTTTTTCTTCTTTTTTCTTTTCTCTTCTTGAAGATGGAAGCTATAAACAGCATCGATCAAATCTCACTTCTCTATTAGTCCAGCCTATTTCTGCAATGTTGGCCAGAAAACTGCTCTCTTCCCCAGAGAAAGGTGGTGAAAATGAAGCCTGCCAACCTTTGGAATTGTCTGCTGAAGGTAACACCTTCTTCTTTCATCTTCCGTTTCCCTAAAAGATGATATTTTAAATCAATCAATAAATAATTGAAGCTTCTTTATGCCCACTAAATATATTTGGTGTAATGGTGTATAATGGGGGTGCTTTGACCCATTGCAAGGATATTCTTTTGGCAGTGGTTTGAGGCAACGCATAAGCATATCTATTGTGCTCCTGAGGAGGTGAGCAGTGAGAGAGAGCGAGAGAGCAGAATGTTGTGAAGTACCACAGATGTGAAGAGCAGTTTTAATTTTTTTTTAAAAAGAGTTTCATGTAGCAGTTAAAAAAAATACAGCCTCACATGGCTGTCAAGTCATAACTTATTAGTGTCCGCAGTCTGCCAAGATCCAGCTGACAGAAGTCAGATATCAGAAGTATCGCATCTCTGAGAGTAAGGCATTAGAGTCTAATTTGTGCTATTGACTGAAAAATCCCTCTGAATCACCCAAGAGAAGCTTCTGCATCTCTGGTAGAGTTTTTTAGGCCTTGCTGGAGAACCCAAGATTATCAGGGAAGAGTTTAAGATACCACAGGAAACTTCAGGCAGTGGTGTGGCTTTGTTGGTCTTGCTTTTTTTGTCCCACTCCCAGTGTTTCTACTTAAATTTCTGAACCAATATCTGTGTTCATTGCTGCTTTCCTTTCTTTCTCACTGGAAGAAACAGAGTGAGATCCCACTTTCTCCTTCTTTGCATGCATGAAAAGTATAAGGAGCTATGTTTCACTATGGTGGAAATGCTTTCTGATAACAAATACATGTGGTTTGTGTAAGGTCTGAAGGGCATTCTGCTCTGAATGTGCAAGCAGAACAATAGGTAAGTTCCTTGATCAGATTCCAATGGTGTGCCTCTGCTGGATCCCATTGTTTCTACCAGATCAGACCTTCTCTTCTTCTGGAAGTCCCCATGCACACTAAAGTGGGGATCTAGATGGTGGGGAAAACCTGTTGAGTCGTTTATTTGGCTCCCTGGAGTACTGTGAAAGTAATGAGAAGGGAAGAATATCCAGTTAAAATAGTGTTGGGTGTCAAAGCATATACAGTGGTGCCTCACTAGACGATGATAATCAGTTCCACTGAAGTAGCTGTTTAGCGAAATCGTTGTCTAGCAAAAAGCATTTCCCTATTGGAATGCATTGAAACCTGTTTAATGTGTTCCAATGGGGAAGAATCGTTGTTGTCCAGCGAAGATCGGCCATAGGAAAGCTGCTTTGCAAACTGCCGATAAGCTGTTTAAATCGCTGTCTTGCGAAGCTTAGGTCCCGAAAACACCCGTTTTGTGAGCGCGGAGGGAGCTGTCAAAATTTTCTAGTGAAAATTGGTTTGCGAAGCAGGGACCAAACATTGTCCAGCGAAATTCCCCCATAGGAATCACTGTTTCGCGAATCGCTATAGCGATCGCAAAAATTCAGTGTCTAGCGGGAAAACTGTCATGTGGGGTAACTGTCTAGCGAGGCACCACTGTATTTTGATTGTAGCCATGTTTCTTCTCCATTTACGCCATTTAGGCTTAAGAAACTCAGGGATTTTCAAATCCTGCAAGATCCCTGGCTTCCAGCTGAATGTGAGGCAAAGAGCTCCCCCCCCCCATTTATTAATTTGTGAAAAATATCTGGTTCCCTATTCCTTTGAGGAGACAGAAGAAGCAGAGAAGGACTGACTGATTAATTTTTTGAAGGCCATCTTCAGCTCCATATTCTTAAATAAATCCGCAGGATATTCCTTAGCAGCTGACTGTGTGGGATGGTTTATATTTTGTTGCTTGTAAATCTGTTTTAGTAATACTTTTACGTGACATTTTTAATGTCCTTTCTAGGAGAAAGGTGGGGCAAACAACAAACAATTGGGGGCATATTGCAAATGATGCACATTGTATGCAACTGGTGAGGTGAAAAATATTGTAGTCCTTGTCCTTTAAAACTTTTAAGTTTTTATTGGGAGTTTCAGTGATATAATAAAAGCCTGTCTTTGACCCCTGCCATTTTATTCCTCCCCAGCACTATCCTCCCCCTGTTCTAATAGCCCAGTACATTTATTTACAAGTAATTCTCTACCATCAGGACCATTCAGGTTTACAATGTCTTGATGGAACAGAGGTGGGCAGAATGGCAATTGTGCAAACACAGTGCAGTTGTCTGTGGGCAGTCCATCCTATGCTTGGTTGTACCCTTGTCGTGGAACCAATCTTTCAACCATTCACATGCCTGGTTAACAAACAAACAATCCACAAAAAGTCATTGCATGATTGCCTTTATGCACCGTAATACTAACAGGATTCTGGCCACAGAGAAAGACAATGTGGATCATAACTGCTGGATAACTCAGTGGTTTAAGGCAGTGATCCCCAACCTTGGGCCTCCAGATGTTCTTGGACTGCAACTCCCAGAAGCTTTCACCACCACATCTGCTGGCCAGGATTTCTGGGAGTTGAAGTCCAACAACATCTGGAGATCCAAGGTTGGGGACCACTGGCTTAAGGTATCTGGCGGCAGAGCCAGAGGTATGGAGTTCAATTCCCAAGTGATGGGACTTGATGGTGCATAAGGTCCCTTCCAGCTCTGCAGTTTTAAGATGGTGGTCTAACTTTCATAATCCTTATCTGCCTAGGTCACTGACCTGCATTATCTTGGTCTAGGATCTCACCTTCCACCAACTGTACAGTATTTTCTCATTTGTGGCCAGATCTATGGGGTCTTCCCTTTCATTCCTCAGCTATGCCAAAGAACATATTGCACAAGAGAGTTTACAGTACACTCAGCATCCTCCCTGCAACAATTGATTTTCAATTAACTTTCCTCATAGACTGTTTGATACACTGCTAAGCAAGAATTAATTTTGCAGTGATAAATACTCTATATTAATGATGTGGCAAGGAATATTTTCTTGCCTTGTTTTCCTGCTATATTTATAGGGTCCATTTTGGATGGCACATTCTTCTTCTGTGTTTTAAAAATCACTTCAAGTATATTCATATTATACATTCTTTTCAGATATCAGTCAAAGTAGGGACCACTTTCTCAAATGAAAAGACATAAGGAAAACTAGAAGCAAAACTTTCCATTTCCAACCATGTAAAAAGCCCTTTAGATGTATGAGTTCGAGTTGGCTAGCCTATTAGTCTGTGTTTGATTTTCAGTACCAGACACTGATATACTTTCAACAATAAACTGGCAGATATAATAAGCATATGTAACATTATTTGTCTATCTGAAAAGATGGGAGAGAGATTGTTATTAAGACAGGATTCACTTGTAACAAACGGATAAATAATGAGATCCTGGTATGACTAACAGGATAGCATGATAGATGTTCAAAGAGGCTAATTTCTATCCTTGCTCAGCCATTAAACTTAGGAAGAATCAAGTACATTTCTAAGATGAAGATGAATGTAATGGCCAGAATCCTGCAGTTTACATTCCCTGGTGTTAAGTCCATCGGCATAAATCAGAGTGGTGAATTGCCACTAAGGAAGTAAGGGGTTGTATTTCCTGTTACATAGCTGTCACGCAATGTGCTGTGAGACAGGAAATACAAGTGCCAACTTTTTAACAAAGTGCTTAAATGGGCCTAACACTGGTATAATTATTCAGTGGAATTCTGGCTGTTGGGTTAAAAGTATAGAGTTGGATTTTGGGCAATTGTTTCAGCTGTAAATACCAGCTGGCAGTGAATGAACTGAGAGAGTCTTGGGCAAAATTCCCCCGGGGTGACCTCTCCTCTGTTAGTGGGTCCTCCTCAGCTTTCCTAGCTATGACAAAAGTGTTTGGAGCAATACTTTATTTTATTTTATTTTATTTAACTTTTATGCCACCCACTCTATCC
This sequence comes from Pogona vitticeps, assembly GCF_051106095.1. Taxonomy (NCBI): domain Eukaryota; kingdom Metazoa; phylum Chordata; class Lepidosauria; order Squamata; family Agamidae; genus Pogona; species Pogona vitticeps. The sequence goes on along the minus strand of NC_135785.1, from coordinate 13,894,939 downwards.
AAAGGTCTCTGGGCGGCTTACAACAATTAAATACAATTAAAATACAATAAAATGATAAAACAATTAAAATACGATTAAAATAGATACTCTAAAAATCGCCACCAGGACCCACAGCTGGTATTATTTCAATTAAAAGCCTTCTGGAACAGAAAGGTTTTGACCTGGCGCCAAAATGTCATCAGCGTCAGCGCCAGACGAATCTCAGTCGGGAGGGCATTCCATAGTCTGGGGGCAGCTGCTGAAAAGGCCCTTTGTCTACAAGCCATCCCTCTTACCTCCTTAAGGGACAATTTTGTAACGGCCTCCTTCTACCTCACCAAGGAAGGTCGCTACGTCACTCCACTGTTACTCTTCTGGTAGTCTGCCACCAACCATCCCCTGCAATAAGTATCTTCAGGCCGGAATGGATTTCAAACAAAATAACTAAAGTTTATTGATTGGTACATTAAGATTGGTATAACAAATAAATCAGGTAATCACATAAAGAAAGGCTCTAGCTCACACAGACTCATATCTCCACACAATCTGATCACTATCTCATCTCAACACTCACAGATCCTGATCTGCCCCTCACACACATTCACACCCCTATATATCCCAGCTCCTCCCCCTGATGTCCCGCCTTCCGACAACCATTGGATGTTAACACTCCAGCCTAAACCTTGAAGGACAGGTGACATCATAGCTGTTTGTAACAGGCTCTTTCAAAAGGGTCCCCTGGCTAGATCTTAACTTCCGGGTAGGCTCATATGGAAGGAGGCGGTCCTTCAGGTATCCAGGGCCCAAGCCGTTGAGTGGCTGGGTTTAGACACATGTCAGACACCGATGGAGTTTTCTGAGCCAAGCTGTTCCCTCACACAAAAGCTAAAAGTGTATATAAAAAGCACATAAATACTAAACCTTTGGGCATAGCAGGTAAGATTTCTAACTTTCTGAGTTTCAACAGAAGCTCCTCCCCTCAGTCATACTACAACTCCGGGCAAAATCTTCTTGGGTAACCTTTGGCCGGCATAATTCAGCTTGGGTATTGAAAATATTTAATTTACATTAATTAAGAGCTTCCTATCCCTTCTTTTAGGTTCTGAGGCTTCATGTGTCTCTGTTTTGCTCTGGGGAAGCCTTGGAATTGGGTGAAGTCTTTAAAAGGCTAAAATCTCTTCTGGATCACCACCAGCAATTCTGATCCTGGCATGCGTGATTTGGGCAATCAAAGTCTCCTTTCACCTCAGTGCAAAAGGGAGCCCTAGGAAGCCTCAGAACCTAAAACAATCAGATAGGAAGTTTTAGTTACCATTAAGTTATATATTTCCAGTGTCCCATCTGGGTTGTGTCAGCACGTAGTTGCACAACAGGATTTTACTCATGGAATATGAAGTAAAAGTCATTTCACTTTCAAAAAGATGAGATGGCAGAGTACTGCTCTTTAGGAAATATAAATCTAGAGACTCCTTTAGCACATAGCAATGGTCTGTGACTTGGCTTAATGCCAAACTCTCTTTACAACTCAGAAGATTAAATCAGTATTTGAGGAAAAGTCAGCTGAAGATGGATGTTTTCCATCTCCACAATGACACACAACCTGTCCATGTTGGCATATAGATCATTATATGGATCACTGGTGGCATTGTTCAGTTCAGAAAAAAAAAGACCACATCCAGACATATTTCTACTTGGAATGATCCATCCTTCCTCTTTAAGAGTTCACCCTAATGTTTTCCCTCCATCCTGAAGCTGTCCTCTGCTGCTGTTGCTGCTGCCTCCTTAATTGTGAGTAAACCAAGTAAAAGTACTCACATGTAAATCTGGTAAACCTTGCTTGCTAGTAAACTGGGTAAATTGTCATCATGGCAACTCACTGGGGGTAAAACCATGCCTTAAATATCTTACTTACCTTGAAACCCATATTAGGATCATTATAAGTCAGTTCCGACTTAACGGTGTATAACAAGAGACCCAAGCTGCTGACAGCATCCATAGGGTGTTATAGTAGACAGACACACAGACCCTTGGTCAAACTGTAAGTAAAGGACAAAGTATTGTGTAGATGTTGCTGTGAATGTCTGCCAAATGGCATCAGATGAAATATAAATTGATACAACCATAATAGTTGACAATTGTCCACTTGTGATTGATTAGCAATGATCTTCACAATTCATTATTTTACAGGCAAACATTTCTAAGCTGCAAGGCATGCCCTTCCTAGCCTAGATTATTACTGTATGCATTTGTACATGTTTGTTCAATGCAATGCAATGCACAGAGTCTCCAGTGTACACAATAGTTGACCTGAAGCTTGCTATTCTCCTGGGCATTCAAATTGGAGTGCTCTGTATATGATGGGTTCCCAAGCCCAAGACGATTTCACTCAGTGCAGCAGAAAATAATAGGCAGGAATATCTAATTCCATGTCACCATCATTTTTGGTGAGTCAAATATAATCAATTATCTTTGAAGAAAGGACCATTGAGAGCCCACGCAACTGGGAGTTAAGCAACCAACATTAATACTTTGTACAGAAAGTGTAACAGAATGTGTAGGATTCACTGTTTGCATGAAACACACATGTGACTTGCAACAGTTTCAACTCTATGGAGACTTAGAGGTCATATATGACTTGTAGCTATTCCTATGTCATTTGTGTCCTTACTGCTAACACTGTACCAATGCATCTATTCACTGGCCTGTGTTCAGCAGGGGCTGGGGGACATAGGTTTCAGACATTAGCTGTCTAATGGCTTGTGGTTTTGAAGTTAAGAGGCTCAGGAAGATGGAACTAAACTAGAACTATTAACAATAACAGTAATCCCTTTCTGTTCGTTTAGTCGTGAAGTAGCTTTATGGCTTAGATAAAGTTTAGAGAATATTTCAAGCTGCATTAAGCTAAAGTCTCCCTGTCACTTTCCAAAGCAAGGGATAGAAAGAGATAAAGTTGTCAAGACCTTTAAAGTCTTTCAACGGACATCTAATGTTAGAAAGTGAGATTTGTTGTCAAGACTGTTTAAGGGAAATTAAATTTTACCTTTTCGCCATACCCCATTGGGAGCTCTTTGGGCCTTTTGTTAGGCACAGTAAGCCTTTAAACCAAGGAACGTTACTGTACAGTACCTCTATTCATTTTATTATCTGATTTCAGAAGATGCTGGTTGCCCCTGAAGACCATTTTCTTCCATTATTATCCATTTATGGATGGAACATCAAAGTCTTTTGTGACATCAGGATGTGTGCCAGAATCTTATTGGTCAGGAATTCTAGCACAAGGGCAGTGGCATAAACCAAAACAGAAAATTGTCGCTAGTTAGGAAATTGCTTCATTGATCACCTTTTTTATCATTAACATTAGCACAGTATACAAACAGAAGAAAAAAATATAAAACTACACATATCGTAACACAACTAGTATATATATATGGACCAGTAGACAGCCTTCACCTTTCAATAATGTAAAGTTAAAAAGACTTTCCATATTTCAACAAACTTAACTCTCTTTTAACAGTCCCTTCTAAAATTCTATATCCAATGTCAACTCATCATTAGTTGCAATTTATACTATTCCGTTAGTTGAAATGTATGAATACTTTCCAATTTCCAATTTCTCACGAGTTTCCAATTTTTCACAATCAGTAATCTGGCCACCGTTACCATACGCATGATGAACTCTGTTTTTACCCATTCACACCATTCTTCTTGGAAAAAAAAAGCAATAATGAAATTTTGGGGAAAGTTCTATTATTATTCACACTCCAACCACATATGGAAAATAGGTACCTACATCTTCCCCATGTGTGCAACATATGCTGGAGTATCTGGAATCCATAATACTTGATCTCACAGTTGTCAAATACCATCTCTATATTAATTTATCAGGTGCTGTGATCAAATTTCTGTTTATACCCAATAAATCAGAGTGCCTGATTTAACCAGGTGATCTGTCATACAAATGTGTGAACTGGCCCTTGGTCTGAATGTTGATGTGTATGGTACAGAGCAGTTTTGACATCAGATTTCAGTTTCCGAACACTGTGGCTTGAGAAAGTGGACATCTTGCTCCTTTCATTCCATCTGCATGAAAAGCCCTCTTTCTCTTAGCTGACCACTGCTTGCAGCAGAACTTGACTTTGGTAACTGCTGCTTCTGCAATCATTTTTAAATCTGAAATGACATCCATGTGCCAAACACAAGCTGATGATGCATACATTTCTGTATTAGGGAGAAGGCCAGGGGAATAGTAGACATAAGTTAAATATGCCAGTCTTGTTATGAAACAGGAAATGGTAATTCAGGAAGGGTGGTGGAGGATATAAACCTGACTGCAGCTTTCTTCAAAATACTGATGCCTAGGAATGCTATGCACTGTACGGTTGGAAACAATTGACACTCATGTTATTCCTTAAGGGGATGGCAATTCAATACATTCAAGCTCAAAAGTAGAGATAGGCACATTAACAACTGCAACAGGTGTTTGGTGATTCAGTGGCACTGTCTCTACAGCAGGCACCCACTCAATGGAAGTGCCTGGAGGAGGTAGGGTAAGGAAGCCAGGACACAGCCACTGAATGGGCTCCTGCGGTAGGGGGAGGGACACCAAACCAATCACAGTGACAGAAAATCTCTCCTCCTTATCACAACAATACACCCACAATAAGATACACTAATCACCCATCTCCTGAAAAGAACAAAAACCTATCTCACAGCCATAAATACTCCACTCCCAAGCAAACTACACCAGAGCACAGAGTGCTGTCTTCTGAAGATGCCGGCCACAGAGACTGGCGAAACGTTAGGAAGAACAATCTTCAGAACATGGCCAAAGAGCCCGAAAAACCCACAACAACTATATAGTCCTATCTTCAAAACTTTAAATTTAGGATGTAAATACATTTTTAAAAATAAAATACATATTTCTGGAAATATTTTAGTGGGAAAAGAGGCTGTGATTGAAAGATGCTCTGTGGTTCGATGCCATGCTGTCTCACGCCACCACCCACTCAAAGGCAGTGCTTGAAGGAGACAGGGCAGGGAAGCCAGGGTGCTGCTTCTGACTGGGTGGCAGTTGGAGGGGGCAGGGTGCTGACCCACAGACATCCTGTTCAGCCAGCATCCGAACTGGCACAAACCACTAAATTGTCAGTTCGTGCCCATCTCTAGTAGGGAACGAGTGAAGAACTGCAGCAGAACACGCCTTGTAGCCATTGATGCTGCTTCCCAAATTTTTCTTCAGGATGATAAGGTAACATAAACCAATGTACATTGCAACTTCACCTGGACCCGGTTTCAGTTAAAATTTATTTTTTGACCTTTAAGGGTTTAGTTCAAGTTTTTTTTTTTAAAAAAAATTAAACTGAGTAATTCTGCATTGACCCCCCAAAAGCTAACTCAGTTTATTTATGTCTTTTCTGACCTATTAAGCTCCTCAAGTATAGCTTAATACCTGCAAGAGTCTAAATATGTAAGGACCAAACATGGAAACTGAAATTAGCCTCAAAGACTGGAATGAAGAGAAAATTAGACAACCAACCATCAGATATATTTTTGGTTTGGATCTCTACACTGAGCAAAAAGTTGTACTCATTGGCTTTATAGGCTCCTTCCAATTCCTTTATTTTATATTTCTATGGCTTAATATCAAAAGCTTCCCTCTCTGTCTGTCTGTCTGTCTGTCTGTCTCTCTCTCTCTCTCTCTCTCTCTCTCACACACACACACACACACACACACACACACACACACTGACCTTCTGGTATTATTGCAAAGAAAACAATAAGCAAGATACAGACTATACAAAGAACTCAAAAATCAGTTTGGATTATCTCTGTATTAGACAAAAATATGAAAAGCTTTTTAACCTAAATGTGATTTCATGGATCTCATTAGGAATAGGATGCTGAGACCCAGCTAAAACAAAGCATGAGCAAAAAGCCGTTACAAGTAAAGACAAAATATGAGAGGCCAAAAACAAAGAGCAAAGGCCAATGTTATACTGGAAACCAATAGCAACCCAGTGGGAAGCAAGGAAGCCATAAAAGCTCAAATTTTCATGCAACATAGAATACCTGCTGGTTCTCACAGGATATTCAGCTGAAACTGATGCCTAATTAGAAGGCCTGGTTAGTATCTGGAAGTGTGAGCCATGGCTGTCATAGAGTAGATTATAATATGAGGCAAAGAGCAAACTTTACTTCTCCACTGTTTTGCATCCTCATTACTCAAACTTCTATCTAGCCTGGGAGGGCAATTTTATCAGGCTTAAGGGGGCATTTTTCTACTCCCAGAGTACTCCAGGGGGTGTCCACATCTTCCTAAATGCCCTCCATGGGGAACTAAACACAGAAACTGAAAGTGGCCACTCATGGGTTTGAAGACAAATATGTTGCGGTGCAGGAGGACTCAGTCTAAACCATTTAAAAGGCAAATCATCATTTCTTAAGGTTTCCAGAAGTGCCAAATTACTTTACATTACTTGGCAATTTAAATTACTTGGCTGTCGAAAAATATGGGGCTGGGTTATTGAGGGAAATCTGGAGTGCTACAAAATTAGACTTTGGACGTTGCTTGTGATGTCCATCTTACAAGGCGCTTTCTCCATTTTCCACGCCCCTCAGCATCCTTATCTGGCTTCTAATGTTTCCAGAGCATTCTCCCCCCCCCCCCCTTGGCTTGTAGCTGATCATTTTCCAGATTCCCTTCTCTTCAAAACCTGCTTTTTCTCCATTATAGGGATGGAAAATAATTCTATTGAATTCAGCAGCCTTGATGAAAGTAGCATTCCTGAATGTTCTAGGGCTCATTCTAAGAAGAAACATACCTCACTTCAAAACTTTTGTGGTCTTGAGGTGAAGCAATGAGCCCTAGAAATAGTTCATGCAGTGTTTGGGGAAATAAAGTGCACACCAAACCATGCACACACCTATAATATGAATATTTCAAGTGCATACCTTTGAACTGCACAGCTGGAAGGGACCCTATGGATCGCCAAGTCCAGCCCCTGGAAAGGAGGCATAGTGGGGAATTGAACACCCAGTCTCTGGCTCCACAGCCAGAGACATAAGCCACTGAGCTATCTAGCAGTTTTCAGTTGAAACAATGGCTGAAATCCTGTTGTGTTGCATAAGCCACCTGTAACTTTAGATCCATTGTTCTCTGGTAAAGAAAGCATAACCACTGCATCTTTCAGGGTGTGAATCAGTATGTTTGCATCTCCCACCAAAAATAGTGGGGGCTCTTTGTTTACCCAAACAGACTAAAAGTTTACATTAAAGAACAGAATCTGCTTAGTGTAAAGTATGTTTCAATCAGTGGGGATAAAATGGGCAAATAAATCCATATATTAGATGGAATTCCTTTCCACTGTTACCAGGAAAACTCAAATTTTCATCCATCACCGACACATGTAAACTTGTGGAAAGACAGGTTAGATTAAGGATTAACTATAAATTGAAGTAGACCATTTTTACATTGATAGGCTGAAATCTACTGTTTAGCATAATGAGCAATAGATTTCAACCTCTCTATCAATATATATAAAAAAAGATGGCCCATTGAATCAGTGGGAATTTGATGAGTCAACTCCTCTTTAAGTTTCATTAATTCAGTAGTTTTAGATGTGACTTACCACACTAAACAACAGGATTTCAGCTATAGATTTATTATAATATCCAGATTTATATTCTCACTATAACTTATTACATAATAAAATATTCAATGAAACAATTTTGTGCTCATTATTTTCTTCTTTCCTCCCCCCCCCCTTTTATGGCTTATTGGTAACTAGATTGCTCTTTTTCCTTGATACATTTTAATATTTTTTAAATGCACCTGTTAGGAAAAACTTAATATGGTATAGAAATTTTAATGGGAGAGAATAAACAGAGCATCACCACCTGATATAGAATAAAAAGAAAATGCAGGTGGGATTGCGGGGAAACTCAATGAAATCAGTACTGCAAGGTATTCACATTCCCTAGTCTTCTGTAAAATACAGATGAAAAGAATAACAGGTACAAGACCTGTGAGATCTGTAAGAGGGTCTGCATCTGATGTCAAAATAGCCATTATCATATCTAGCCTCTAGTAGAGAAAGAGAGAGCAGGTAAGAGGAAGGATAAAAGAAGACAGCATATTTCATTTGTTTATTCTTGCTTCTTTCTCATGACTACACAGTTTCTTCTTATTACTTCCTTTGCCCCTACACCATTTTGAATGTGAGATGTTTGTACTTTTTTAGAACACATCTCAGAAGCACCTGGAGCTTTTCAGTTTAGAATCCTACAATTCTTTCAAGAAACCTCTTCTGGTTAAACAGAGAAGACTATTACCAAATCTGATAGAGATTACAAGTACTGTAGCTCCATCATAATCATATTGCAGGCAGACAGAAAAGTCAGGAATGCTAGATTGATTACCACTGCCTTGTGCTGTGCCACACACGATGGTGTGGTCCTACAAAATGGACATATGTAGGTAAAACCTCTACTAGAGACATTGACATTCATAGTGGAGTATCATGGCTTGCCTTGAGTCCTTACATTAGTATTTTTGCAGGGGGAGAGGGGGAAGAAAAAGGAAAAGTCCTTTGTTATTGCTCTATTTTGGTCCGTAATAAGGCCATTTGTTTTCGTAGCCTGAGAAGTAAAAGAAAAAAGGTATTCATTTCAATTAGAGACAGGGACGTGGTGGCGCTGTGGGCTAAACCGCAGAAGCCTGTGCTGCAGGGTCAGAAGACCAAGCAGTCGTAAGATCGAATCCACGCAACGGAGTGAGCTCCCGTCGCCTGTCCCAGCTCCCACCAACCTAGCAGTTCGAAAGCATGCAAATGTGAGTAGATAAATAGGTACCATCTCGGTGGGAAGGTAAACAGCGTTCCTTGTCTAAATCACACTGGCCATGTGACCACAGAAAGATTGTCTTCGGACAAACGCTGGCTCTATGGCTTGAAGAGCGGGATGAGCGCCGCCCCCTAGAGTCGGACACGACTGGACAAAAATTGTCAAGGGGAACCTTTACCTTATTCACATTTGTATCTATAGGGATACGAATATGAATAGTGGCACCACAGGTGCCATGGAGGTCCACTCCCCCACAGAACTGGCTGGTCCACTTGCCATTCGTTGTGTGCTGCTTGGCTCTGTCATCACGTCAGTCACGGAAGGAGCCCAGCCGGCTCTTCCCCACCTTCCCGTGCAGCCAACCACTCATCGGCTGAGCGGGGAGACTCCCTGCCCTGCCTCTGTGCTGGAGTGGTCAGCTGCATGAGGAGGCGGGGAAGAGCCAATCAGCCTCCTTCTGTGATTGGCATGAAAATCTCACATTGAACTGAGCACTCAATGTGAGTGGACTGGCCAGTTGTGGGAAGAGGGAATGGACCTCCATAGCATCTGTGGCACCGTTATTCGTATTCATGTCCCCGGGGAAACAAATTTGAGTAGACCATCTCTAGTTTCAATTAATTTTAAAAAACAAACTCACTAGTCAAATGATAGAAAAATTAACATGAAATCCCCTTTGACAAAGACGGAGGGACAAAGACGGAGCAGACCAGCATTCCTGCACTCGGGGGAGCCGAATTTCATCTGCCTTCCGCAGCTCACCGAGTGAGAGACGGTGGGTTTGTGGTTGGCCGGCTGCCAGCCTTTTGCGGAGGGAACTGGCTAAGTCACCCTTGCTCTGCAGGATTGAGCCCTGTTGCTTCTTGGCTGCCTCCTCCCCTCCCTACATCAGCCACCTGGCTCAAGGGGAAAAGAAGGCTTTTAAGCCGGAGCTGCTTCTGGGGCCCTTTCAGACCAGCATTCCTGCACTCGGGGGAGCCGAATTTCATCTGCCTTCCGCAGCTCACCGAGTGAGAGACGGTGGGTTTGTGGTTGGCCGGCTGCCAGCCTTTTGCGGAGGGAACTGGCTAAGTCACCCTTGCTCTGCAGGATTGAGCCCTGTTGCTTCTTGGCTGCCTCCTCCCCTCCCTACATCAGGCACCTGGCTCAAGGGGAAAAGAAGGCTTTTAAGCCGGAGCTGCTTCTGGGGCCCTTTCAGACCAGCATTCCTGCACTCGGGGGAGCCGAATTTCATCTGCCTTCCGCAGCTCACCGAGTGAGAGACGGTGGGACTATGGCTGGGCTCTCGCTGGCTGCCAGATTCCCTGAAGGAACCGGTTGGGGAACAAGCTGGGAAACAGGAGGGTCTGAGGGGTCTCTGGGGCAACCAATAGAGACAATATACGGCAGGGGAAGATATGGCGGTGGGAGTAGAGCATGCCCGAGTAGGAGAAAGGAGGTTAGATACCTTACACCTATCCCCCTTTCTAGCTCTACTCCCAGCCAAATGGTACCAGGTGACCATATCAGCCACCCCCCGGGCCACATGGTATTGTTGGTAAATGCCAGGTCGGCAAAAAACAAGACTGCCCTCATCCATGACTTAATTTTGGATGAGGGGGCCGACCTGGCATGCATTACTGAGACCTGGGTGGGAGAAGAAGGAGGAGTTCCTGTATCTCAGTTATGTCCCCCTGGGTACTTGGTCCAACACCAGGGTCGCCCGGAGGGGCGGGGAGGAGGTGTGGCAATAGTCTACAAGGATTCCTTCCATTTTTCCAGGCTCCCTGTCCCCTTGGGAAATGGTCTAGAGGGCCTGTATTGTGTGTTGGGCTTGCGAGACAGACTAGGGATTCTGCTGGTGTACCGCCCACCCTGCTGCTTACCAACAGTCTCCCTACCTGAGCTGACGGAGGTGATCTCGGATCTGGTGTTGAGGACCCCCAGACTTTTGGTACTGGGGGACCTCAATCTCCATGCTGAGGCCACTTTATCAGGGGCAGCTCAGGACTTCATGGCCGCCATGACAACCATGGGGCTGTCTCAACATGTCATCGGCCCGACTCATGAGAAAGGCCATACACTTGACCTAGTATTCTCTGCGGGACAGGGGGATGGTGGTCCGGATGTGGTGGATTTATCTTTGACTCCGTTGTCATGGTCGGACCATTTCCTGGTAAAATTTAGACTCTTAGCCACTACTACCCTCTGCAGGGGTGGGGGATCAATTAAAATGATCCGCCCCCGGAGACTTATGGATCCTGAAGGATTCCTGAATGCTCTAGGGGAGTTTCCAGCTGATATGGTCGGCGCTCCTGTCGAAGCCCAGGTCGCCTTGTGGTACAAGGAGATGGCCCGGGCGGTTGACACGATCGCACCTAGGCGCCCTCTCCCTGCCCGCAGAGCCTATAAGGCTCCATGGTACACAGAGAAGCTTTTGGCCATGAAACGGTTGGGGAGACGGCTTGAGCGCAGATGGAGGAAATATCGCTGCGACTATGACCAAACACAGCTTAGAGCCCATTATCGGGCCTACTCTGTGGCAATACGGCTGGCGAAACGCCAGTATTTCTCCAGCCGTATCGCTTCCTCGGTGTGTCGTCCAGCAGAGCTATTTCGAGTGGTCCGGGACCTTCTTCAACCTAATGGTTCGGTGGAGGTCCTGGACTCCTCAGTGGCTCGCTGTAACGAATTTGTTACGCACTTTGAGGGAAAAATTGCTCAGATTCGCAAAGATTTGGACTCCACTGTTGATGCAGAGCCCATGGTTGTGTCCAGTGCTCCGGACTTATGTCATAATTTATTGGATGAGTTTCAGTTGTTGCGACCTGAGGATGTGGACAGGGTGCTTGGATCAGTTCGTGCCACCACTACACAACTCGACCCTTGCCCATCATGGCTAATAAAGAAATCTGCCAGGGGAGTTTGCACCTGGATCCTGGAGGTCATCAACTCCTCGTTAAGAGAGGGAGTGGTTCCTGCCCCATTAAAGGAGGCAGTGATTCGCCCGCTCCTAAAAAAACCTAATCTGGATCCAGGTCTAGTGAACAACTATCGTCCAATAGCAAACCTCCCTTTTCTGGGCAAGGTGTTGGAACGTGTGGTGGCTGAGCAGCTCCAGGCTCTCCTGGATGAAACGGATTATCTAGATCCATTTCAATCGGGTTTCAGGCCGGGTTATGGGACGGAAACTGCCTTGGTCGCCCTGTATGACGACCTTTGCCGGGAGAAAGACAGGGGTAATGCATCCCTGTTGATTCTCCTGGACCTCTCAGCGGCTTTCGACACCATCGACCATGGTGTCCTTCTGGACAGACTGGCTGGGATGGGAATGGGAGGCACTGTTTTACAGTGGTTCCGTTCCTACCTGGCTGATGGAGTCCAGAAGGTGGTGCTGGGGGACAGTAGCTCTGACCCATGGCGGTTGCGTCATGGGGTTCCTCAGGGCTCTATACTGTCCCCCATGCTGTTCAATATCTACATGAAACCGCTGGGGGAGGTCGTTAGGAGGTTTGGGCTGAGGAGTCAGCAATATGCTGACGACACCCAGCTCTACCTCTCATTTTCTACCAATCCAGGTGTGGCAGTCACCGTTCTGAACTCGTGCCTGGACTCGATAATGGTCTGGATGAGGGTCAATAAACTGAGGCTCAATCCAGACAAGTCTGAAGTGCTGCTGGTAGGTGCCCCGCCAGATAGGTTAAAGGGCCATCTCCCTACCTTAGACGGGATCACACTCCCCCTAAAGGATAGGGTCCGCAGCTTGGGGGTGCTCCTTGACCCCAGTCTGACCTTGGAAGCCCAGGTGGACTCGGTGTCCAGGGCTGCCTTCTTACAGCTGCGGAGAATATATCAACTTCGCCCTTACCTGGATGAGCGGAGCCTGGCAGCAGTCACTCATGCACTGGTAACAACCAGACTGGATTACTGCAATGCGCTATACGTGGGGCAGCCTTTGAAGACGGTCCGACGACTGCAACTGGCACAGAACCGGGCTGCGCGGCTGGTAAGTGGTGCCGCCGCACGGACTCATATCACGCCGGTTCTGAAAAATTTACACTGGCTGCCGGTTGCTGCTCGGGCCCAATTCAAAGTGCTTACTTTGACATATAAAGCCCTAAACGGCTTAGGACCTGGTTACCTAAAGGACCGCCTTCTTCCATATGTGCCTGCCCGTCCTCTAAGATCAGGCCAGGAGGCCCTTCTGAAGGTGCCATCCCTGAAAGAGGTGAAGGGGATGGCATGTCGGAATAGGGCCTTCTCGGTTGTTGCCCCCCAACTTTGGAACACCCTCCCTAGAGAGATCCGCCTGGCTCCGACACTCTTGGCTTTTCGGCGCCAGGCAAAGACCTTTCTGTTCACCCAGCATTTTAATTAATTACTTTTAATGTTTTAATTGTTTTAAGAAATATTTTAATATATGGTATTTTATACTGTTTCTTAAAATGTTTTTAATGTTTTTAGGTTTTGATGTTGTACGCCGCCCAGAAGCCACTGGCAATGGTGCGGCTGAAAAATATTGTAAATAAATAAATAAATAAATAAATAAATAAATAAATAAATAAGTGGCTCTTCACATTGCACAGTAGTCCTCCCTTAAACATTCCTATATACTCTTTATAAGGACAGGAAATGAATTGGTGAGGCAAGGAAAAACAAGGGCGATCACGATTCCATGATCCTCCTGTAGAGCATCTTTGTTTCAATGACTTTGTGTCTGTTTCTGATATTCAGGCTTTGAATGCTCATAGGTGGAAATGGCTATTTCTGATTGAGAGTTTAGGAAGCTGCCCAGGATTCTGAATGCATTTTGGGAAAAGGGTCCAGTAGCTGGAGTTGCTCCATTAAATTTGGTATATCCAGAATAGATTCACTACAACCACCCACAAAATCAGAATCATCATTCTCCACTTATCTCAAAGCACATGTAGGCAAAATGTATCGACAGCTCTGCAGAAATATTGAAATAGGGTTCTGTAGAAAGAGCCTTAAAGGGTGAAGGGAGCTCCTGAAACATGTTCTGAAGAGGAATAAGCATGCTGATATGGGCTAAGCCCCCTTAAACTTTAAAGGTACATTTAAGGAAGGTTGTTGTCTGTCTGGAAACAGGCAGTAGCCCACATTAGAACATGACATTGTTGTGCTCTTATTTTCTTGTACTATTTCAGGACCCATTTTTGCCTTTAAAAGGAAAATGACTTTCATGAAAATAGGCTTTTACTGCATAATCCTACATCTGTTGTCTAGAGCCAACTTAGACAAGAACAGAATAAACAGTAAAACTGAAAGTCCACATCTTTGAATATTAGGGACACTGCTTTTAAATTTCCACCAGGATGGAAAGTCTAGGTTCAGTCCCTACTCACTGGATAACCTTTGGTTTTTCACTTTCTCAGTCTGACCTATTTTACAAGATTGTTGTGAAGTGTGTAGAGTAGCAGAGGTGAGAAGGAAGGCAGTGTTGAGCTTATTGGAGGAAAGGGAGCATATAAATCAAATGATTAAATCATAACTATTTTCATGTATTAATATTATTATTATGCTTCTGGTGATCATATGAACCAATAGTCTCCAAAATCAGCCCTGCTTAGATCTTGAATGCTAAAGGGTATTACTTTATTTATTAAGTCTATCCATTTCAATATTAAGTTCGTCTATCCTTTGCTTGCTATTGCCTTCCACTTTTCCTAGAATTGTTATTTTTCCCCCCACTGAATCCTGTCTTCTAATAATATGTCCAACATTATTCAGGTTAATAATTTTCTCTTCCAGCAAGAGTCCAGGCTTAATCTGATCTAGAACCCACTTGTTTGGCTTTCTGAGAGTCTATGGTTTCCATAAACTCTCCTCTAGTGCCACTTTTCCATTTTTTACCCCCTTATCCCTTCCCTTTTCCTTTCTTCATGGTTCAGCTTTCACTTTAATACATAATAATTGGGAAAACCATAGTATGGATGATCTTGAATCTATTAAGAAATTCATGAAGCTTTGTCACAAAAATCAGAACATTATTTTAAATGTCTTATGAAAAATGAAACCTGTTTTTAATGAAGAGTTTGTATGATTGTATGGCTGGATTCATCAACATCTTAAATATATGTCTTCCTTTTTCTCCTAGCTGAAAGAAAAATGCTGACTCTGAATGTTCAGTCTCATCCAACTTATAAGACAGTGTCCAATGTTATTGGATATTTAAAAGGAGCCACACTTCCTGGTATGAATATTTATTTACCATTATTCTTATAGACTAACTTCCCTCATTACTCATTACACATTGCCCTGCTTCCCCTATGTAGAGCTTTATACTAGACATTTTTATGCCCAAAACTGGTGCCCAGTTTTATGTCTATGTTTATCTCCAAGGTGAGTTCAGAATGATTGTGCAAATTTAAATGCTCTTCTGGTCAAAGCCTGACTTCTGATGTCTAAGCTATTTCTCTTCAAAAGATGGCGTTTGCTGACAGAAGCCACTGTTCTACTTAGCCTAACTCAAGATTTTCTGCTTTGATAAACAACAGTCCCTGTGATCTTTCCTAGTCTAATTAATCAAATATGATTTTATTTAGTGATGGCAGAAATTCAATGAGATATCTTACATATGCAAAGACCATGCTTCACCACTGACCACTGGAGATTCATGTCCTACTGGTCATGTCCTATAAGAACTGGCCATATACAGAAGTGTGTGGAGAATCAAAGCCAAAATTAGTAAACCTGAAAGCATTGGCGGCGTGGTTCTTACGTTTTCACCACAAAAAGACAGCATACATATTTGTTTCTTATTTCCTTTCTCTCTGTTCCAGTTTTTTTTGTTGTTGTTGTTGTAGAGCAGTGGTTCCCAAATATGAGCCCCCGGATATTGAACTACAACTCCCAGAGAATCCTGGCCAGCCCAGCTAATGGTGAGGGCTTCTGGGAATTTTAGTCCAAGAACATCAAGGAGAGGGCACTGTTGGGAACTACTGTTGCAGAGGAAATGGAGGGAGAGGTGGAACAAGATTGGGAAGAAATGTAACCTTTTTATACGACAGAGGTGAGCGGTAAGAAATTATGAGAAAGGGGAAAGAATGGCACTTCTTGAACCAATTAACCCCTGTGCAATAAGTGGTCTGAGGTCTTCATCCAAATGCCAACATCCTGGTCCGTTGTCTTCTTGTAGAATTGTCATGTGTTGTGTTCCAGGTGACTCCCATCAGCAGTGTTCCCTCTGGCTGAAGCTATACTGGTTACATGAAATATGTGGGCTTTCCTTGTACCCCTTTCTGCCACTAGGCAGTCAACTCTGCTACCCTGGAAAGAAGGGGTTGATAAAATGGGAGGCCTGCTTAAAAGGCCTGCTGCTGAGGAAGGCTGTAGGAAGCCAAGTGCTCTCATAAGAGTCAAATCAAGATTTCACAGGGGGAAACACTGCAAGACTCTGAGCTGTGCAGGATGGTGGAGATAGCCACCCTCAGTTTTTGGAAATATGTATCTCCTTCAGTTTCTTACCTAGCCACCCTCAAGATAAGAAATGGAAGATGGTGTGCATTTCCAAAAATCCAAGGGAGGTGATTTCCAAAAATCCAAGGGAGGTTAAAGATATCGATGGCTGCAAATGACGTTGAGTATATATTGTGCCCTTTCCCATAAAGAGATACAGTATGTCTCTCTTTATCACTTAGTGAAGACCATGAATAAAAGTGTACACTCATATTCTGCTTCTAGTCTTCCTACAGGCATCTGGTTGCCCAAAGTAGTTTTCTAGTCTAGAATGCTGGACTAGATAGGTCTGACCCAGCAATGCTTTTCTAAAATGTTCCAATCCAGTGTCAGATAGTCCTCTCAGCTAAAGATGATCTGACTCTTTGAAAACCTGACACCTACCAAATGCTATCAACTTGCCACTTCCCAGTCTCCACCGTGCCAATTTAGAAATGGAAAAATTAGAATCTCCCCAACTGTCAAGTCCTGGGATGAAACTGTACTACTAAGCACTGTTGGTCTCAAATGCTTTTAGGGTCCACTACTCATGCCTTTTCAGACCTGAGGGGGATCAATGTGTTGTCTTTCTTCCACTTCCTTCATCATGGGACTGATCTTCTGTTTGTGGGACTGAAAGTGGATCAAACTCCAATCTCTAGATGCTTTCCCCAGCAACAGCCTACATTTCTAACAGCCCAGAGTAGATTGCTTTTACCTGCTGTAAGCTATAAATGATTTTTAAAATTTGAACCATTATTAAATTTATAATGGGGGGGAGCCAACTGTTTTCATGTTACAGGGGAAGGGAAATCATAGAAGGCCATTTTGTTGTCTAGAAATATGTCACTCATACTGTATGTGTCCAATTAAAAAAATATTCATTAGTAATTGTATGGGGAAAAAAACTCCTAAGGAATATATAATTTCACAGGCAAATTAATGTGTGGACAATTTGCTGTATATACATCCCTGACATACTCCAACATGTTGTCAGAAGGGATGGGTGAATAAGATTAAATAAAAAAAATGAAAACTTTCAAACTTTCAAAGGAAGTTTTTTATTTCTGTTAGGCTAAACAATTACTAGAGCAGAATCATCATGACATAAAGAATTATGTTTACTTATAAATATACTAGAACAACTAGAGTGTTGGGGGGCATTTTCAAAGTCTTTGTTGTTTGCTGTTGTCGTTATTGTTGTTTTGTGTGCTATAAATAATTACGTATATTGCCTCAAGGATTTGTTTGAGAGGAACTGTAGAGAAGCATCGGTTCCTGCTGAGGGAAAATATCTATGCCAGATTTTGTTTTATTTATTTATTTATTTATTTATTTATTTATTTATTTATTTATTTATTTATTTATTTATTTATTTATTTATTTGAAATAACTGAAGTGTTTTGATAAGACTAATTTGAAATCCTCAGGCTGAATTCCTCTGGGATATTCCTTTTCAATCTGTGTTGAGCATACAATCGTTTATTGCATACTTCGTTCTTCAGCTGAAACAAACCTCTCGAAGTGTCTCACAATAGGTGGGAAGAAGTGCGATTTTTACAATAATTAACTTCAACCTTGGTTAGCCTGAAAGTCATTTTATATCTGCTTTCTGGTAGAACAGCTGGCCATGAAACAAGGACGCTCTGGTGGAAGAATACAAGGTGTCTGTCACCCATGGTCTCCTCAGTGATCTCAGGTTAAAGGGAGAGAACACCATTTGTCCCCTAAGATAAGAACAAAGGGATTCTCCATTTTGCACAGCTAGAAATGATGTATGTGTTTACTTTCAGGCTATATTGCCACACTAGAACAGCTACATGGAACAAATGTGCTACAAGAGCCTCGTGGCGCAGTGGTTAAACCTCTGTACTGCAGCCAAAACTGTGCTCACGACCTGGGGTTCAAATCCCAGGTAGCCGGCTCAAGGTTGACTCAGCCTTCTATCCTTCCGAGGTCGGTAAAATGAGTACCCAGCTCGCTGGGGGGGGCAATGTGTGGCCTGCATAATTAAAATTGTAAACCACCCAGAGAGTGCTTGAAGCGCTTGTATATAAGCAGCATGCTTTGCTTTTTTGCTTTGCTTTTACTTTTTGCCCTGTGAGTAGGGCCTTTGGTCAGAAATGACTGTTCTAATTCATTGCTAGGGTTTAAATCAGAGCTGGGCTATTTTGATTTGGCTAATGGTTATTTTCTTCCACTTGACCAGCTGCTGAGGAACTACATTCCCAAGGGTGTGTGGCTGATGTGGGAAGGGGTATGGCCAAAATCGGTGATTAGGCAACTTCCTCCTCTCTCTCTCTCTCTCTCTCTCTCTCAAAAAAAATAAGAAATAATTTTAAAGCTTGTAATGGATTACCGTATTTTAGCATTTGGTGAATGATGGGTTTTCACATGTTTAACTTTTTTTGCACATGAAATATTATTCATAGAATATTGCTTCGGGCAAATTCATTAATTCAATGAATTATTATTTAATGAATTGATGCTTAATTTCTGCTTTCATTTAAGTATTTATTGACAGTTTAATAAACCAGCAGAAATAGCACCAGAGAACTGCAGGTCTGTGATTCTTTGGTGGTTCTTAGTTCCCCAGATATAAGCCTCTTAATTAAACACAAGCTTTTGAATAACAAAAGGCATAATCCTCTACAATGAACAATCACAGTTAAAGGGAGAGGAATGCTGGAGAAATAGCTAAGAAGGGGAATGCTTCCTGTGACTGTATACACTGACAAAAAAACTCTTGCCTATTGCCTTATTAAGGTTAACCTTATTGATTGATTCTACCAAATTGCAGGAGCAAAACACTACTTTTTGTATCTGTTTTCTGAGGAGCACTGGGAAGCCCGTTGGGGCTTTATACATAGAACATAAGAAGAGCCCTGCTGGATCAGGCCAAAGGCCCATCTAGTCCAGCTTCCTGTATCTCACAGTGACCCCACCTCTGGGAGCATGCAAGACAACTGTCTCTTAATACCACTCCCTGCATCTGGCATTTTGAGGTACCTTCTTTTGAAGCCTGGACATTATAATCCCATCATGGATTGTAACCTGTGATGGACTTTTCCTCCAGGAATCTGTCTAATCCCCTTTTAAAAGCAACTAGGCTAGATGCTATCACCACATCCTGTGGCAAGGAGTTCCACAAACTAACAACATACTGGGTAAAGAAAATTTTTCTTTTGTCTGTTCTCATTCTCCCGACACTTAATTTGTGTGGAGGTCCCCTGGTTCTGGTATTACACGAGAGGGAAAAGCGCTTCTCTCTATCCACTTTATCCATCCTCTGCATCATTTTATATGTTTTAATCATGTACCCCCTCAGGCACCTTTTCTAGACTAAAGAGCCCCAAAGATGTATTTTGCATTATTTGAAGTGCGGACATATTTTTCAGCATAATTTTCAAATATACATATGTATTCTTTCATATGTATTCTCCACCATAAGGGACATGGTGGCGCTGCAGGTTAAACCGCAAAAGCTTCTATGGGGCAAGGTCAGAAGACCAGCAGTCATAAGGTCGAATCCACATGATGGAGTGAGCCCCCATCGCTTGTCCCAGCTCCTGCCAATCTAGCAGTTCCAAAGCATGTAAATCCGAGTAGATAAATAGGTACCACCATGGTGGGAAGGTAATTGCATTCTGTATCTAGTCACGTTGGCCACGTGACCATAGAAACTGTCTTTGGACAAACGCTGGCTCTACAGCTTAGAGACAGGGATGAGCACCATGCCCTAGAGTTTGACACTACCGGACTAAATGTCAAGGAGAACCTTTACCTTTACCTATTCTCCACCATGCTTGATTTCATCTTCCTTGGAGTCTAGGAAATGCAGATCAAAAAGAAATGTTGAGACTCAGATTTGATTTCAGGATTTCTCTCATATGCTGTCTTCAGCTGTAACCAAGATTAGAGGCTGATTACATAGGTTGTTTTGTCCACTGTTGCATTTCTCAGGGATGGTAATCAGATGATATCTTTGCTAAGGTGCACAAACCTGCTCCAAGAGCACAACTACTACTACTACTACTACCTTTCTGGCCCCTTTCAAGGGGCTTCTACTTTCTGGTGTGGGTTGGTTTCAGTGTGTGTGCCAAACAACAGCTCCAGAGATAAAGAATGAAGGATGTACATATGGCGATACAGTAGCTTGAACCATCTCAATTTCAGTTGTTTTTATTTTGATGATGATGATGATGATGATGATGATGATGACGACGACGACGACGACGACGACGACGATGATGATATTGTTTGCAAGCTGCCTCTAGTAGGTGTGGCTAGAAGGGACCTTTCTGGGCTGAGGTGACTATTACTCTGTCCAGCACTAACCAATTGTTCCTTCCCTGCATCTGAATCCAACAACTGTCATGCCTCACCGCTAAGAGCTTTCTCCCTCTCTAGAGTCTGATGGTGATCAATAATCTATTGAGACCTATAGCTGAAAGCAGTTAGTCATGTTTTTCAGTTTGCTGTTTGATCTATTTATCTGTAAGTAACGAGACCTTTATTCTTTCTCCAAACAATGTTTCAGAGTGAGTTCTTGAGAATTTTCCATGTATGAGAAAAAGGTGTGGACTACTCTGGAGAACTTGAAGCTAATTCGGTTCATTGAATCCCTGCACTTCTGCTGTGCAGCTAGAGGAATTCAACCCAGATTCTAAAATCTGAAACAATTTACAAATGAACATTTAATACTGAGGGTCCCCAGATGGGGTGATTTGGTGATGTGCCATAAAGAGTTCTGTTTTAAAAGTAAATATGTTGGAATCTCTTAATGTTTCTTGTTAGCATGGGAATAACAGTTGGCTAAAATCTTATTATGGCTCAACTAATATGATACTGTTGTTTTGTGATGAAAACTTGCCTTCATCCCAGCTGATTTCTTTGGCAAGCAACAGATGTAATGCAGCTGGCAAGAACAGGAAAGCTCATGGATGCAGGCAGTGTTTAGAAGGGCCATGTTTTCAGGTGCTGCCTAATTAACAAAAACAAAACATTGGATTGTTTTGCAGATAGATATGTCATCGTTGGCAGTCACCACAGCAGCTTACATGGTTACAATAACCAACAATGGGTTCATGGTACTGCAGTAATGACGGCATTTATCCAAGCATTGATGCTGAAGGTTAAAAAAGGCTGGAGACCAGACCGGACCATTATTTTCTGCTCATGGGGAGGAAGCATGTTTGGCAAGATTGGCTCCTATGAATGGGGAGAGGTAAGAAAATGTGGCCTATTCCAATTTGCTTTCTTTAATGAAAGGGGGCTTGGGAGATGCTGCCCAGGTTGTCACCAAGGATCAGTTTTGATGGAAAACTGCTTTGGACAACACTTTCTCAGAGCTCAAGACTGTCATCCTCGGAAGCCTTCCAGCCCTGCCACTTCTCCTTGTTGAAACCACTGTCTGGTCGCTTGCCTTGTTATTATGTAAAAGGTAAAGATAAAGGTTCCCCTTGACAATTTTTGTCCAGTCGTGTTCGACTCTAGGGGGCGGTGCTCATCCCCGTTTCCAAGCCATAGAGCCAGCATTTGTCTGAAGACAATCTTCCGTGGTCACATGGACAGTGCAACTTAGACACGGAATGCTGTTACCTTCCCACCAAGGTGGTCCCTATTTATGTATCTATTCGCATTTTGACATGCTTTCGAACTGCTAGGTTGGTGGGAGCTGGGACAAGCGACAGGCGCTCACTCCGTCATGTGGATTCAATCTTACAGCTGAAGATCTACAGAACTTACAGCACAGAGGCTTCTGCGGTTTAATCCGCAGTGCCACCACGTCCCTCGTTGTTATTGTGTTATTATGTAGCAACAACTAGAGAGAGACATCCATTTCGGTTTATTTTGGATAAAAATTTACCACCATTTGCAATATTCTTCTCATGTGGATGAAATGAATTTGAGATTTAAGGAAAAAAGAATGAAGAAAGCAAAATTGATAAATTTACATGACCTAGACAGAAGTCTCAAGAGTATATAGGTCATTGGTGGACAACAGGTAGTGGTGCAGAGGATGTACATACCTCCTTTTGTAAGACAGCTTCTATGCTCCACACCAGCTTGAGTCTCCCAATACCTCCCCTACAAGGTTTTTTTTTCTTTCCAGTTCAAACCCCCTCTTTTTATGTACTGTCACGTCACTTCTGAATTATGGACACCCTGTGATAGGGTTTTTGAGGTACATGAGAAGTTCAAGGAGTGGTTTACCATTACTATAACCTCCCCACGATTTTTTGTGACTAAGCAGAGATTTGAACCTAAGTCTCCAGAGCCCCGATCCAACACTGTTTGCTATACAACACTCACCAGACTACTATCTGTGTTCTGTGCTGTCAAGTCAGAACCGATTTATAGTGACCCTAATAGAGCTTTCGAGGTAAGTGAAATATTTAAGCAGTGGTTTACCAGTTCCACTTTCCCAATGAGTTGCCATAGCCAAGTGGAAACTTGAATCCTGTTCTACTAGAGTCCTTGTCCTATCCACTACACCATGCTGGAAATCTCACACCCACTAGGGGCAATAAAATAATTGGTCATTGTCAAATGTTTGGAGAGATTGGGGCCCAAGGGGTACTTTTGTCTACTGGTCTATCAATCTATGGCTTAAATCTTACAAATATGAGTTTGAATCCCTGTGTATGTATCTTTAATTTTTATACAACAAGGAAGCACAACATGTTCTTCACCAGATGGAAATAATGTTTCCTATTTAGCCAGTACACAGGGATGAGAATTTAGTTTTACATGGTCTTTCAAATGGATCAGCACATTTCTTCATAATTAGGATATAGAGAATCTGGGATTTATATATATAAAACTATTGCATGTAGGAGAAAGTGAAACTGGCAGATGCTTCTTCCTCTTTCATATTTAATTCTCATTTACATTCAAGCCTTTAGCTTTAATCAAGTATTCAAAACTGGGCTGATTTAGAATGTGTGAACAGAGAGACTTCTAGTTCTACCCTTTGTCCATGGAAAGAAAAACAGTCTGAAGAAGAGACAGTCAAGTACATGTGGAGACTCTCCACATCCCTGTGTAGCAGTAGTTTCCTCTTCTGACAGTCTCTGTGAAGATGGTGGTTGGCACAGAGTTGGACAAGAAGTCTCTCTCTTCTTGGGCTTTCCAATTCACTCCCTTTTGGAGCCTAAGTAGGACTTCTGTGGGCATTCATCTGGACCACACATAAAGGTCCAGCTTCTTCCGACTTATGCATCCCTGGAAAGAATAAATAAGATATCTTGAGTAGAGATGGGGACAAATAAAAAAAATGGTGATTTGTTTTGATCCGTTATTTGTCAAGGTTAACGGATCAATGAATACAAATATACGAATATTCTTCGATGAATCGATCTGTTGATTTGTCTGCACTTTAAACAGCTATAACATTGGCCCCCAACCACCTAGAGACACCAAATGTGCAGGGAAGCTTCCTCAGACGCTTTTCTACAACTCCTGAGCGTTTGGTGAATAACAGACACCCAAGTTATATAGTCTCAAAGAGGACCCCTCAGGAAAGCTCCCCCCAGGTACTTAGAGACTCCAGAATCACAACAGAGCTTCCAATGTCTTTCCCAAACATGCCTGCCAATGTTGGTGAAGATTGGATATCAGAACAAGTGGGTTCCCCCCAGGAGAGTTTACCACACAGCACAGAAGCCCATTCTGCCTATCGGCCGCCAATCAACTGATCAGAAGCCAATAGGCAGCCATCCCACACACACGGCCAGACACCTCAACAGCCTACCCTCACACCCTTTCCTTTCCCTACCTTAGCCCCACCCCACTCCCGCCAACCCCCCCTTACTTTAATAGCTGCTGCCGAGGTCTCCATCAGGCCTTTGCAGCCATGGCATGTACAAAGGGAGTCTGGCTACCCTTTGCAAAGATGGCGGCTGTAGCTTCATTTAGGGTAGGGAAGCTGCAGCTGCCATCTTTGCAAAGGGCAGCCTGGATTCTCTTAAGGCAGGCTAAGGCAATCCAGGCAGCCCTTTGCAAAGATGGCAGCTGTAGCTTCCTTACCCTAAATGAAGCTGCAGCCACCATCTTTGCAAAGGGCAGACAGTTTCCATTTTTACATGTGTGGCTCCGAGGCCAGAAGACCTCAGCAGCAGCGATTAAAATAAGAAGGTGTTGGTGGGGGTGGCGTGGGGCCTAAAGTAGGGAAAGGAATGGGGTGGCAGGCTAGGCTGTGGTATTGGGTGGCTGTGTGGGGTGGTGGTTGCCTTTCTGCTGCCAATCAGCTGACCGGTGGCAGGTAGGGAGAATTGTGTTTTTGTTTTTAAGTACGAAGGATGAATAAAAACGGGTAAATATCCCTTTGTATTCATGGGGGTGGAACCCACAAATACTTGGAACCCACAAATACGGATCGACAAATATTTAATGAATCAGCTATGTTCGTCAGAAAAAGCGATCCGTTTTTATATCCGTCCCCATCTCTAATCTTGAGTATGCGGGCAGGTCCTCAACCAGGACAGAAGAAGTTGGTCCTGATCCAGTCATGAACTATCACTAGTTGAGTAGAACAGTAAGCATGATGTCTACTGACACATTTTGCAGCCAGTGGTGACTGAGAGTTTAGCAAGAAGGTAAAGAAGGCACATGAGATCCCAAGGAACATGGAGAAGGAAAGTGAGCACCGACAGCTATTATGCTGCATCAATGCTGGCAATTAATCACAAGTGCCTTTCAGAGTTCCCTCCAGATTCTAGACAATTAGCATGTTCCTCAGTTGCAGACTGAAGCACAGTCAGCTGAAGAGCGAGTCCACCAGACAAAAATAATTTTCTAGATGTAGGCTGGAATCCACTGAGGGCACAAGAAGTGTTAATGAGACCATCTGTCAATCTGGTAGGAATCCTCGCCTTTCCTAGTCAATCAGCAACATACAGAGAACTGGATAAATAAGAAGTAAGGACAGTCTAGGTGGGTGGTTAATTGGTACACGTTTGCCTGTCAGAGCAGATGACAAAATATGCTACAAGGAGAAGATGAATGGGCATCATTAAACATACGCTGGTGCCAGCATGGGATCCTGATACTTGGTTGCTTTGGATCAGAACAGAGACACTTAAAAAAAAAACAGCCAGGCTTTTAGACAAAATCTTGATCTGTCCTGTATCCCAAACTTTGAAGAAGATGAAAATTGTAATAGGTATTTTCTTATTCTGAAACCAATTTGCCTGTTTTGATTTATTGTCTTTCAGATGGCATAGCAGCTGTTCCCTGATTTGACTTCTATATTTTTAGCATGCCTACATAGCCATATGGGTTTTTTACTGGGTTACCATATGTTCTCTTTGAGCAGCTCTGCCCAATATTCTGTTCACTATATGCTGGCATTGTGCTCCAGCCATTGAAGCTGTCTCAGTGATCAGGACTGGGTCACACAGTCTAACCTGTGACTGCACACAACCAGGGCTTGACCTGTTAGCAGTGTCAGCTTCTTTAATTAGTGTTCCACACTCATAAGGGTTGAACAGGATATGTCCTGCTAAGCAAGAATCAGGATTTTTAATGGTTTTTTTTGCTTTGCGACAATCGGTTCCCTGCTTCGGGAACCGATTCTTCGCATTACGACAATCAAAACAGCTGATTGTCGGGTTTTCAAAATAGCCACCAGCTTCTCAAAATGGCTCCCCACTGTTTTTAGGAGGCATTTTTCGCTTAACGGGCACCCAAAAATGGCCGCCATATGGAGGATCTTCACTGGACGAGCAGGTATTCAGCCCATTGGAACGCATTGAACGGTTTCAATGCATTTCAATGGGCTTTTTTATTTTGCTTGACGACATTTTCGCTCTACAGTGATTTCGCTGGAACGAATTAACGTCGTCAAGCAAGGCACCACTGTATTTGAAAGGCAGCCATACAAAGGAGGGGTAGGATCTCTTCTCAGTCATCCCAGAGTGCACGACATACACCAATGGGATCAAGTTACAGGAAGCCAGATTCAGTCTGAATATCAGGAAAAAACATCTTAACTGTTAGAGCAGTATGACAGTGGGAACCAATTACTGTACCTTGGGAGGTGTTGAGCGCTCCACAGCTAGAGGCATTCAAGAGAAAACTGGACAACCATTGTCAGATCTGCTTTGATATGGTTTTCTGCGCTGAACAAGGGGTTGGACTTGATGGCCATATAGGCCCCTTCCAGACCCTTATTTTTATGATTATAAGATTATAGTGGATTTTTTAAAAAAATTAGGTTGCATGAACAATACAAGGAGGTTGTGTAAACCCCAGAACTTAAATGGAACTCATTAATCAGAGGCAATCTGCCGCTGATAATGACATCATTCCCATTGCACAGGTGAAGCTTCACAAGAGAATACTGGCCAATGTGTTCAAACACACAAACACACACGTATAAGTTTAAAATGTATACAAAAATTTGAATATTTTAGAGTAAAACATCTGCTGCCCTTCACTTTGAATGGGCTAAGCTGATCAGTGTGGAAGAGAGGGCTTGGTCTCTAGGAACCCCTCCATTTTGTAGCTCCTTCCCAAGTGAAGTCAGGCTGGTTCCGTCCCTTCATTCTGGCAGCCAGCTGAAATAAGATTATTCTACTAGGTTTTTGATACTTAAAGCTGTTTAAAAATGGATTTCCGTATTCTCAAAAATCCGCTTTTAAGGGGTGTTTGTGCCTATTTTGTTACCCTTCCTTTTGGAGGCCAGTGTTGTTGTCCAGAGAAATAACAAATGATACTTTAAATACATAGATAAAATAAACAGACAAATAGGCATGCTTTGCTAAGAGATGTTTCAAAATATTGCAGAATTATTCTTCATGAGCTGAAATATCCCACAGACAGATTGATGTAAAAACAGCATGGACTGAACTGACAGACAAATAACTGAAGAACTAACACAGACAGGAAATATACAGATTTGCCCATCCTCAGCTATAGAATGTTAATGGCTGGCTTTCGTAATGAAGCTGAACTGTACCAAACCAATAGTTAAATGGAAATTGTGTGATTTGCTTAAGATTGCTTGTCAGCAACATGTAGAAATTACCGAAGCCTTATGTGTCTGAAGAGGTTATGAGTTTAGAATAAGTAGTGGTGAAGGGTGAAGTATCAAACGGGGTTCATTGCAAATAACTGGTAGCGAAATTTGTTCAGTTCCACTTCAGATCATCCAGCTTCAGACATAATTGTGTCGCACCCTTTTCGCTCAGCATAAAGAGCCTCTTCATGGAACAGTCAGCTTGTTACTGGGAAGGCAAATGGAAAATAATTGAGAAGTGGCTCCTGAGATCTCTATGCTTTTAAAAACACAACAGTGGAGACACGAATACAATTCAAATCTGAACTATGGCTGCATGGTTTAAAACACTGAGCACTGTGAATGTTTCTTCATGATTACATTCGAGTCTTGGTGCCTGTCAGGAGCAAGTTTAAAATTAAAACAAAAACAAACAAAACCCTTCCTGTCATTTCACTGTATGCAATGTTTTCATTCTTTCCTTTACAACTGTAGCCATTCTGAATCCCTTCAGGCCCCATTTTGCATTTTGCTTAGATGCTGTGAGAAAAGGAATTATAACCCACCAGAGGAAAATTAAACAACAACAAAAATCATCCTTTGATGTTCCTAAAATGATATTCTAGGAAAATGGAGTTAAGTATTACTTAGGGAATTGGAGTGGGTGGAAAAACATTGCTTGTATTTCCCCCCTCTTGAGGAGATTAAAATAATAATGCAATCCTTAACTATTATCCGTCTTATTAATCGCTATTTCCTGTGTTTTAGGACCTCAAGAACGTTCTGCAGAGAAATGCTGTGGCATACGTGGATCTCCATGATCCCGTAAGAGGCAAAGCAGCTTTGTATTCTGTAGCATCTCCCTCCCTTCAACAACTGGCAACTGAGATTAGGAAGGTAAGAGTTGATAAACCCATGAAGTTTAAGACAGAGCTAATCTGAAAATTCAAATTTCATTCACATTATATATTTCAGCTCAAATGCTATTGCTTTGTTACGCATGAGGAAAGCAAACAGCGTAACATTCAGTGCAACCAACAAAGTCCACTGCAGTTCTCAAGCACGCACCAAGCTAGCTCCTTCCTCCATAATTAAGAGATTTAAACAAAAATCATTACACTGTTAGTTGGAATTTAATATGGGTAACCCTATAGACTTTCCTGGAAAGCTTCCATGACCCCTCCCAAAACTTTCACTGAAATCTGTTCCTTAATACTGAAATCTGGATGGTATTCCTGATTTTAACAGATTGCCCAATAGAGTTTGCAGTTTTGGCCAGTAGAAATACTCTATACCAAGTTTTACTTTCCTTGGCAACATCTCTGTTCCTTCCTTTCTTCCTCCTTTTCATCCTCTCTGGCTTACCTTCCCTTCCCTAAACTTAATTGTGCATTAACAACCTTACTCTAAATTCCGTTGTGCTACCAGCAGTAGTAAAACAAGGATCCTGTTACTGTGTAAGTAACTATCTATGACTCATGTGGTGTCGACTGGTCGCAGTCTTCTTTAGGTGCATTAAAAGCTGGTTACAGGCAGGCTGCTTCTTGTCATTGGAAATTTCTATGCAATATTCAGATAGAGGCAGCCCATGCCTCTGCAGAAGCCACCTCTCACCCAACATTGTCTGTTTTTGGAAAACATGTGTCCTTTAGGGCTAAGGGTAAGGAAAAGGCTACACACGGACATAGCAATTTCCATCAGAACGCTGGTATAAATGTTAGGATAAGTGTTGGTTTGCTCACCAGGTAGTAGCCAATTGAGATCCAATTATACCCAATAAAAATACAGTGGTGCCTCGCTTAGCGACATTAATCCGTTCCGGAAAAAAACGTTGCTAAGTGAAAACATTGCTAAGCGAAATTAAAAAGCCCATAGAAATGCATTAAAACACGATTAATGCGTTCCTATGGGCTTAAAACCTTACCTTTAAGCGAAAATTCTCCATAGCGCCACCATTTTCACTGCCTCTTAAGCTAGGAAAAACAGTGCGCGGCCATTTTGTTTTCCCAATGGCCATTTTGAAACCGCCAATCAGCTGTTTAAAAAGTGTCACTTTGCCATGATCGCTTCCCCGTGATCATCGCAAAGCGAAAAAACCCCACAGGGACCATCGCAAAGCGATCGCTTTTGCGATCGCAAAAACTCCGTCGCTAAGCGATTTCATCGCTCAATGGAGCGATCGCTATGCGAGGCACCACTGTATTATATTATTTAGTGCATTTGTGAGTAGATGTTGTTCTGAGGTCTCCTCCTGCTTGGTTGAGGAAAGAATTCAGGTAATTCAGCTTAACTACCCTGTATATTCCTAACACAAGCACTTATATGTTCATGGACACACATAAATGCATACCTGTACAGTTAATATCCATCCAAAAACCTGTGGATATGATTTTTTTTGCATGCCATCAATGCCTGAAATGACAGCAGAATCAGAAAACGTGACCAATTTCTCTAAGTTCCCATCAAATATACTCTACTCCTTTGGTATTTCTTTTTTTAAAAGTGAGATTGATTTTTTTTGTAAAGAACATTAATGTTGTAGTAGTTATTGCTCGGAAAAGCTGAGTACTGATCAGGTTCTGTCAAAAATTATATTAGCGTAGTTGCCTTTTCTGGAAGAAAATTGTGATTAATTTGAGGGGGTTTCTTGCTAAGAGATGCACGTCATATGTGTGCTTGTTTGAGGGGCTGAAAAGAATTTTTCTGTTTAAATATTCCTACAAGCAGTCAAGATAAATCCTAAATCTGTACAGTTAATTAACTAGATACCAATTCATGACATTATACTTCATTAGAAAAAATAAACTAAAATCAGCGCTTGAATTGACAGACTGACATTATTAAATGAAGAGTAAAGAGAATAATGAGAAAGTAGTATGCTGTGCTGGTTTTGCCTTATTTGCAGAAAAAAAATGAAAAATCGAAGTTCCTTCTGATGTATTCTAATCAATATTAGATTATTAGAGACAGCCCATATTAGTACAAGAAGAAGCATATGTTTCACTTTATTTTAGAAAATGAGCAAAAAGTATTCCTTTTCTGGCTGTAAACAACTTTTTTTCTAATATTTTTTAAAAATGTAATAGTTAATTGCACATAAGTCAGAGGCAACTAGACAGCACATAACCACCACCACAAGTTGCTATGATGACTTCTATAGCTGAAACCAATGGGCTTCCAAAAATCTCCCAGATTCTTCTCTGCAAGAGCATGGGAAAATAATTAGCAGTTCTTCTAATTATTTGACCACTTGTTCCATTATTATTTACTCTGAGTAACAGAGACTCTTCAAAATCTCAGGTAGAAAGTGGATGTGAACATTTCTTAGTCATGATTTTATTGGCCAAATCCAGTGTAGTAAATCATGCTAGACTAGGCCCATTGAATCCATGGAGATGTGGTGACTCAGTTCCACCAAAAGTTCTATTGATACCAATGAACTTACTATAACTGTGACTAACTTTAGAATAGTAAGTCACAGTTATAGAAGGCCTATTTGAATGCATGGAATTCATGAAGGAGTTCAGTTGACCCACCAAATCCATGTTGATTTAACAGGCCTACGTCAGTCTGATTTACAACATGAAGCAACAGGATTTTGGCCACTGTGTGAAATCCACCTGCATTCTCATCCTGTCCTTGTTCCATATCAAGTCACAAGACGTTGGTTTTGGTTTTGTATTCTTATTGTGAAGGAATTTTATGCATTTATTTTCATTTCAGAACCACTTGTATATACACATGCATTTCAAAAACCTCTATGTATGCATTTGGGTATGCCGTTTCCACATTGGCTAAATTTTTATTTATTTTTTTAAAATTTATTTTATTTATACCCCGCCTATCTGGTCAATATGAGTGTATTTCGGAATTTTTTTGTTTGTGTGTTGGTATGTATGGCTTTGTTAGGTGAAGATATGATGCTAGCCAACCTCAGCAACTGAGGCAGCACCTGGCAAAGGGGAGAGAAGAGAGACAGAGATGGATTTGTGCATAGTTTATACCCAGGACGCCAAAGGGCCTGCAAATGGGCACATATCTAAGCTGTGCTTTATACTTTGTTACATGTACTCCTAAGAATTAGAAACAACAATGCATTGTTTTTAAGTCTTTTGTTATCAGCTCTTTATGTCAGTCTGCCTTTTTACCGTCTCTGTGTGTCTATGTGATTTGCTTCCCAAAGAGGAGTCAGATTTTTATCCAGTTTGCATAAATCACAGAGGTCAACAGGAGAGGAAAATAAGAGGTCTTTCTCTTGCTTTCACCTGAAGATGATGACTCTTGTGGGCCTTTAAAGATCCACATGAAGGTGGCTTGTATTGAAACAGCATAAATTAATGAGAATGAGATAGTTAGCAAGCAATTGTTAGTTTCTTATAGATATATAATATTCTGCCAAGAAAGAGATGAAACGGTGTCACACCTCATCTGTGAATGTCCAAAGATTGCACAAACTGATTACAAAATTAGACATGAGAGAGTGGCAAAATTAGCACACTGGTTATTATGCAAAAACATATAACTTGACAGCCTCCAAAAAGCCATGGGAACATCAGGTAGAGAAGGTGTCAGAAAATGAGGTAGTCAAGATATCTTGTGGGATTTCTGGATCCAAACTAAGAGACACCTTGAGCACAGACACAGTAGTAATAGAACAAATAAATGCCTGGATAATTGACACTGCAATTTCGGGGGAGGCCAGACTTCAAGATAAAAAATTAGAAAAACTAACAAAATAGACACCTGACAATTGAAACATCTCACTTGTGGATGAAACATACCTCAGTGGTGCCCATTGTAATTGGGGCTTTGGAAAGAATCTCAAGAAATTTCACCCAGTATTATAAGTAGTTGCAGATTTCAGAAATAACATAATTAGAACTACAAAAGACAACAATATTAGGAACAACATATGGTCAGTGTTTAACAGATACTTAGTTTTTTGGTTAAAATTTGTATCTCTTATGTAATACCAGTCAATGTTTTGATAGTTTGATTGGCTGTGCCTGGTATTTGATGATGATGATGATGATGATGATGATGATGATTATGTGGTAGTCAATTCTGTTGCATTGAGCAAGGTGTTGGACTCGATGGCCTCCTAGGCCCCTTTCAACTTCATTATTCTATGACATGGAGACCCTTTTCAGAGTTTTCCAAGAAATACTCTGCAGTGGTCAACCATTCCCTTCACCTGGGTGCCATCTAGGACTCTGCAGCTTGCCCAAGGCCACACAGGCTGGCTCTGCTCGCAGGAAGCACATTGGGGAATTGAACCCCCAACCTCTGGTTTTGCAGCCAAAGATCTAAACTACTGAGATAACTAGCCAGCTGGATGACAACTATAAGGTCCCTGATATTCCTCCTTGCGCTTCTTTTTTCTTTAAATTAAACTTGGACCAGATAGGCTTTCAAAGGAAGGCCACTGCAAACAGAGTATTGTCTTCTAGAAACCCTTCAAATAGAGGACCACCTTATGTAAATTAGGGCATATGGCCGTCATAGGAAATCTGTATTCAGAAGCACAGAATGAACACTTACCCATTTGCAAAAGCCCATTTATTCCTCTAATGCCATGTGCAAGGATGGGGAAGCAGCTCTTCATTTCTTTAATTGCTTACAAGGGCTGCTGTTTCCTTGGCACATACACCACATACAAGTATTCATTTTATGTGCCTGTCAGGGGAGTTCTGGCTGAAACCCTGAATTAAATAAGAAAGCTGATTTAAATATTTGGATTATTAAGCCAAAGAGGAATTCAAACAATTTGAGACCTTTACAAAGCAAGTGTGAACTCTGTTCAGCCATCCTAATTATTGTCCACATTCATGGCGGGGAGATTCTGCCAAGTTACATTTGCTGCTGTGACTGTTCTCTGAGGGAACTTGCCATTTGTTGGCTGGTCATGTTAATGAATCTCCATTGATTTGGCAGACTGTCCCTGGAAATTCAGGAGTGGGTTGGTGCGGAAATTAAATTCCCTAAATAAGACCATTAATTTATTCGTTTCAAATTTACATTTCACAAGCAAAAATGTTACTCTGACTGATCTGTTAATTGGTATTCTAGAGGGTTTGCCCTGTTAGTCTGTTCAACAAAGCATCTTGTGGCATCTTGAAATCTAGCAGATATATTGAGACACAAGTTTCTAGGGAGTATTTATTCCAGGGGACCTCTTTGCTCCTTCTGGAATAAAGGACACACCGCAAGTTGGCCTGTTGATGCAGACTTTCCCACCCGTAAAAGGTAATAGCATAATCACGACACTAGTTCCCACACACAAATACGTGCTAAAGACCGTAATTTATATGATTCCGTCCTCCAGGTTTTTTTTTTTTATAAAAACCACATTGACGAATCAGGCTTAGAATCACAGAAGCCAAGGATCATCTAGTTAAAACTCTTTCCAACACTGTATCAGAGCACACCTTACTGTATTTCCCATTGATGAAATGAGTTTTGAACAAAGCTCAGACACACAAAAAGCAGCCTTCCCCTCATCCCATCGACCGTACTGTCTGTACACTATGGGAGTAATAAGCACAAGCAACTTGAGAGAGGCTGCTGGGGTGGAGACAGAATAGTGAGCTTTGAGAGTGAGTTTGAGGTGCAGATGTCTTTCTCCCATTTCAGAAAATCACTTTAGTTTGAGTTGGTACTGTGACAACCCCAGACCTACCGGGATATGCCACAGTTTCACTAAGCTGCCACCAACCATTCCCTGTAAGGAGTCACACAGACCAGGAATGGATTTTTAACAAATAAAGGAATAAGGTTTATTTAAATAACACACAGGGAAAAATAAAATGATCAAGTGAATAAGATACAGTAACGTGGCTTAGTCTCAATCATACATACACCAGTTTGGTTCACACAGAACACCTTTAAATAAAGCACAGACCCTGAACCTATCAGTTCTGGCTACCCATACAGACACCTGAACCTATCAGGTTGGTACTGACTGACACACAGTAGTACCCTGTCTGACACACAGACTCCCACACCAGCTTCTTCTCTCAGCTTCTTCTTCAGCTCTCCTAACTTCTCCACACAAACTCCACATATATATACAGTACAGCCCCTCCTCCTGATGTCCCGCCTTCCACTCCCCATAGGATGGAACTTTCCCTCCAACCCATGACAGACAGGTAACATCAGTGCTGTATGTAACACCTCCCCTCTTTATAAGTTGTTTTGTAGGGGGAAAGCTAAAGTGCTTTTCTCCAAAAAACAACCTGGATCCAAAACATACAAAACATTTATATAATAACATACCATACCATACTTACTCTAGGATAAACATATCAATTAGGCATTTAAGCATTTACCATTTACAATACATCAACTTACCTTTATTCATACAAACCAAGCAGGTTTAATAAACAAGCACATTTAACCTTTGGTCACCAAAATATATACATAGTCCATGTTTCTTTCGCCGTCTTCATTCTTCGGGTCTTCTTGACAAGGCGTCAGCAACACAGTTCACTGACCCTCTGACCACCTTCACTTCAAAGTCATAGTCTTGCAGGTTTAAAGCCCACCTCATAAGTTTACTATTGTGGGTTTTCATTGTCTTTAACCATTGCAGTGGTGAATGGTCAGTGCACAGAATAAAACGTCTTCCCCAGATGTAAGGCTTGGCCTTCTGGATCGCGTAGACTATGGCCAGGCACTCCTTTTCCACGGTTGCCAAATGTCTCTCACCTTTCTGGAGTTTCCTACTCAGGTAGGACACTGGATGCTGGTCACCATTCTCATCCTCCTGGCAAAGAACTGCTCCTACCCCGCTGTTAGACGCATTGGTGTAGATGATGAACTCCCGGTCGAAGTCTGGAGCACGCAGCACTGGATAGTTGATGAGGGCCTCCTTCAACCTCTGGAACACCTCCTCACAGTCGCTGGTCCACGGGATGCGGTCATCAGTCTTCTTCCTCGTCAGATCGGTCAGCGGAGCCGCAATCTCGCTAAACCTCAGGATGAACTTTCTGTAATAGCCCACCAACCCAAGAAATGATTTGACTTTTTTCTTGGTGTTGGGTCTGGGCCAATCACGAACTGCTTCTATCTTGGCCTCTAGGGGTTTGATCACTCCTCCCCCTACCATGTGACCCAAATATTTTATTTCTGGGCTACCCAGCTGCAGTTTGTTCTCTTTGCAAGGCCTAGGCCAAAGCACTTCCTCCCCTGGGTTAAAGTGCCTCTCCCTGCCTTCCTGGTCATCCCAAGCTTTCTTTCTGACCTTCTGAGCTTGCAGGTTTTCTGCTGCTAGCTCTAGGTTTCTCTTTAGGTCATTCATCAAGGTGTCTATATATGTCACAACATCTTGTGGGTCATCCTGGGTGATCTGCTCCCAATTTTGTTTGATCAAATCAAGGGGCCCTTTCACCCTTCTCCCAAACAAGAGTTCAAACGGACTGAACCCGGTACTGGCTTGTGGCACTGATCGATAAGCAAACAAAAGGGATTGCAGCTTCTGGTCCCAATTGTTTGGATTCTCTGCCAAGTAAGCCCTAATCATGCGCATCAGAGTCCCATTGAACTTCTCCGTTAACCCATTACTTTCAGGGTGATAGGCAGTGGTTTCCTTGTGTTTAATTCCACAGATTTGCCATAACCGTTTCATGAGCTTCGATGTAAACGATGCGCCCAAATCTGTGATTATCTCTGAGGCAAATCCCATCCTGGACATATACCCCACCAAGGCATCTGCCACTGTGTTAGTTTCAATGTTAGTCAAGGGAATGGCTTCAGGGTACCTTGTGGCATGGTCCACAATGGTGAGAATGAACCTGTTCCCCCTCTTTGTGGCCTTGGGCAAAGGTCCCACAATATCCACCCCTATGCATTTGAACGGAGTGTCAATCACAGGCAAAGGGCACAACTTTGCTTTGGTCCTGTCACGGTTATTCCCCTGCCTCTGACACACATCACATTGTTTACAGAACTCCTTGATCTGCTTCCCTATTTCAGGCCAGTAAAAATTCTGTGTAATTCTCTGTTGTGTTTTGTTCACCCCTAAGTGCGCAGCAAACATGTCAGAGTGCCCCCTTTGTAAGATCATGGGGCGATACTTTTCAGGTACCACTAACTGACTTCTGATCCCCTCTCCCCCTTTTGAGATATTCCTCAGGGTCTCTCTATATAAAATTCCCTTTTTCTCACAAAATCTCACTGGGGTTTCAGGTGTTAGCTGGGCGTCTGTCACCTGTTCAAAACACTTTTGGAGAGTGGCGTCTGCCTTTTGCTCTTGGCCAGATCGGCTGTCGGTGGTTAAGGTGTCCACCACAGCTTCGGAGCTCCCCTCTGCTTCCGTCTCGGGCTCATCAGTACCCCCCTGAACTGTCCCCGTGGTAGCTTGTGAGTGTGTAATCACTAGCACCCGTTTCACATGTTCAGCCAGGTCATTTCCCACGAGCACAGCTGCTGGCAGAGTCGATGAAATCGCTAGCCGCCAAACTCCCCTCCAGCCTTGAAAGTTCACAGGTACCTCAGCTACTGGCAGCGAGATCACCTGTCCCTCAATCCCTGCCACCTTTATGCTCTCATTTGGGATTATATACTCCCTAGGAATAATATCTGGATGGCACAGGGTCACCTGGGAACAAGTATCCCTCAGCCCCCTATACTGATGGTCAAGTATTCCTACGTCCACCCCTGCGGTTTCAAACAACTGAGAATCTGTTCTCACTAGTAAGCAGCGCTTGACCTCCACAAGAGGACCATTTTCCTCAGCCTGATCAGCAGATGTAACTGTTCCAGATTGAGTAGCCATGGCAACAGGCTCCCTCAGTGACAAGGAGCTTTGCTCTTTCTGGACACAGAACACAGCTTTTGGCTTGGTTCCACTCAAATCACGAGGCACATTTCCTTTTAGCTGCTTTAATTTCTCACACTCTGAGATTAGATGGCCCTTTCCTTGACAGAAATAACATTTTCTGCTGTATTTTGAGTCTTTCTCATCTTGTTTTGGTTTTCCCTCCAAAATCTGAGGTCTTGGTTTCGTGTCTGAGGGCTTCCCTTCAACATGGGTTCCTCCCCCTTGCTGGTTTCTTCCTGGTCCCTGAGAGTACTTGCTGTAGGTTTCTTTAGGTTTACCTACAGATTTCCCCTCACCTAAGGGCTTTCTTATTTGGGAAATAAAATCTGCGATCTCGGCCGCCTCTGCCACAGATTTCGGTTTCCTTTCCCTCACCTGGAACTTCAGTTCCCCATGCAGGACTGAATAAAACTGTTCCAGCGCTATCAGGTCTTTGAGCTGCTGGAAGGTCTCTGTTCCCTCCTGAGATAGCCATTTCTCTAGCAGCCTCACCAGTTGGGCCCCCACTTGGGTAAAAGTCTGCTCTGGTTTCTTGGTGAGTGACCTGAATCTCTGCCTCAGCTGTTCCGCATTTATCCCATGTCTGGCAAACACCAGTTTTTTAAACTCTGCAAAATCTTTTAACAGCTCCTCTGGCATCTCTGCATAGACTTCTGCCAGGCTGCCACTGATTAAAGATCGCATGATGGTCATCTTCTCAGTTTCCCTTACTGAGAAGTCCACAAACGCTCTTTCCACTAGGGAAAAGAACACCTCAGGGCAATCTCCCTTGTGGTATACAGGGAATTTCTTCAGGTCAGTTTTAGACAATTGGCCCACCTCAGAATCTCTATTGTTATTATTGTTCTGGTTCATCATTTCCAATTTTCTTAACTCAAACGCCATCCTTTCTTTTTCCAGAGCAATTTTCTCTCTCTCTAATCTTTCTTCTCTTTCCATTCTCTCTCTCTCTCTCCCTAATTCAAATTGTCTTTGCCTCTCTCTTTCCCTTTCCTCCATTTCCCTCACCCTCAGTTCATGCTGTTGGGCTAGGAGTATTTTTCTGAGTTCTGGGTTCTGTTCTCCCGTGCTGTCATCCTGCACTGAGCCAAATTCATCCTCAGAACCTTGGTCTACCTGGGGTTCCCTCACTTCACCCATTTCTGCCATTTGGCTTCGAGTCAAGGGCATAATCCCCCCCCAGAACAGGCTGCTTTCAAAAGTCAAGCCTCAAAATAAAGCGACCACTTTTTTTTTTCTTTTGCCTCAGAACCAGCCTTCTATAGATTGCTGCTGTTCTTCAGCACTAACTTGCAACTGTTGCCAGCCAGAGTCCACCCCCCCTCTGCTAGGCCTCTCAGCAGACAGGCTAGATCAGTGGTTCTTAACCTTTTTGAAAGTAACGCCCCCTTGAGCCATTGAGGAAGTTATCATCGCCCCCCTCTTATTTCTTATTATATCTTATTTATTTATTTATTTGTTTGTTTGTTTGTTTGTTTGTTTGTTTTTTATTTAAGACACTTAAATCCAATGACCCCTGAAAACAAAATTCAATTCCAAGAAAATGAAATGCCCCCAAAAAGTAACATTTAATGATTCAGTTGCAAGTGAATTTTAAGACTCAAAAAGAAATATAAAAAGGGCATAAAATGCAGGAACTAAATATTTCAAGACGAAAACTCTGAAACTAAATTAAGATAGGAGGAAAATATATATTCATGCACATTGTAAAAAGGTTGCAGCCATCTTCACAAGTTTGGCTTGCTCCAGCGCCCCCCTACCGCCCCCCTTCTGCTCCAGCGCCCCCATGCCGCCCCTTTTTGTTCTACCGCCCCCCTGAAAAATGAAATCGCCCCCTGGGGGGCATTATCGCCCAGGTTAAGAACCACTGGGCTAGATCACTGCTACTTCCCTCAGCTTTGCCTCAGCTTTTTCCCGCCAAAACCGGTTGCCTCAGAGCTCCCTAATCTAGTCCCCAATCTGAGGTCACACGTTCTTCCACTAGCCTACCTCCCCGTGAGGTAAGCCTAGAAGATTACCTACGCGCTCTCAGATTTTCCCTGACTAGACCCCCCTTGCTCTGGGCACACTTGCCAAGGCTTTGCTGTACCACTGGACAACTGGACCAGTCGTATCCCACACGCTGGACACCAATCAATGTGACAACCCCAGACCTACCGGGATATGCCACAGTTTCACTAAGCTGCCACCAACCATTCCCTGTAAGGAGTCACACAGAC
Organism: Pogona vitticeps; assembly: GCF_051106095.1. Classification (NCBI taxonomy): domain Eukaryota; kingdom Metazoa; phylum Chordata; class Lepidosauria; order Squamata; family Agamidae; genus Pogona; species Pogona vitticeps. The sequence continues at coordinate 13,855,641 of NC_135785.1, read as the reverse complement.
CAGGAATGGATTTTTAACAAATAAAGGAATAAGGTTTATTTAAATAACACACAGAGAAAAATAAAATGATCAAGTGAATAAGGTACAGTAACGTGGCTTAGTCTCAATCATACATACACCAGTTTGGTTCACACAGAACACCTTTAAATAAAGCACAGACCCTGAACCTATCAGTTCTGGCTACCCATACAGACACCTGAACCTATCAGGTTGGTACTGACTGACACACAGTAGTACTCTGTCTGACACACAGACTCCCACACCAGCTTCTTCTCTCAGCTTCTTCTTCAGCTCTCCTAACTTCTCCACACAAACTCCACATATATATACAGTACAGCCCCTCCTCCTGATGTCCCGCCTTCCACTCCCCATAGGATGGAACTTTCCCTCCAACCCATGACAGACAGGTAACATCAGTGCTGTATGTAACAGGTACCTATGTATGGAACTACATGAATAAGTAGGCCCTATATCTATGAGAAGAAGGGTGGTGTAATGGATAGAGCAATGGGCTAGGAGTTATGAGATCTGGGTTTGAATTCTCCCTTATGGAAACTCGGTGGCGGTGATAGCCCTAGTAAAACCACACCTTCAATATCTTACAGACTCTGAAAACTCTATGAAGGTTTCCATAAATCCCATGTGGCTTGATGGCCCACAACACAAATCTATTCCAGTTTCATGGACAGTATCAGCCCATGGACCAAGTGAAGGGATTGCCTCATTTCAGAATAGCACGAGAAGGCCCCTCCCCACTTGTCCATCTGTGTCCAGATCACAAATGAAGCTGAATTGTATCGATGAGGCAAAAGCAGTACATGAAAATGAACAAAGAGACTTGTGACAATGTATTCTCGAAAGCGTTCATGGCCGGGATCCGATGGTTGTTGTAGGTTTTTCAAGCTGTTTGGCCGTGTTCTGCAGGTTTTTCTTCCTAACGTTTCACCAGTCTCTGTGGACGGCATCTTCAGAGGACAGGAGCTTGAACTCCGTCTGTGTTCTGGTGTAATGTGTAGGATACTTGAGTAAATGTGGGATCAGCTTTTTTTGTCCTTTTCAGGAGATCAGGTGATTATGGTGATCAGCGTGTTTTTTCTTATGGGTGTATTGTTGTGATAAAGAGAAGATGATCTGTCACTGAGATTGATGGATGTCGTTAGCTGGTATTTTGTGTGCAGTGATCACCCGTCCCTGTGCTTGGGTAGAGTTAGTTAACCTTTTGCAGGCTGTATTTTTCAGTGCTGGGAGCCAGGCTATGTTGAGTTTTAGACTTTTTTCTTTTTTGTGGAAACTGTGCTGATATTTGTGGATTTCAATGGCTTCCCTGTGTAATCTAACATAATGATTGCTGGTGTTGTCCAGTACTTCTGTGTTTTGAAATAGAATTTCATGTCCAGCTTATTTCAGGGTATATTCAGCTACTGCTGATTTTTCCGGTTGTTTTAGTCTGCAGTGTCTCTCATGTTCTTTGATTCTGGTGTGGATGCTGCTTTTTGTGGTCCCAGTATATACCTGGCCACAACTGTGAGGTATCTGGTATATTCCTGCAGTGGTGAGGGGGTCCCTTTTGTCCTTTGCTGACCATAGCATTTGTTGTATTTTTGTGGTGGGCCTGAATACTGTTTGTAGGTTGTGTTTCTTCAAAAGTTTCCCCTTGAGGTCCGTGACCTCCTCACCACTGCAGGAGTATACCAGATACCTTGCAGTTGTGGCCATAGCTCAAGGCTGCTCAAATTTCAATATGCCACAAGATGCATTGTTGCTGCTTCTCTGAACAGTCTAACAGGGCTACCCCTCTAGAATACCAATTAACAGGATCACAAAGCAGAATAAATGCCCTGTTGCCATGGGTATGTAGGTATGCTGTCAAGTCAATTCATAATGGTCAGAAATTTCACTGCCTGTCATAGAATACTCTAATAGCATAAATATTCCACCAGTGGCACAGGAAATGATGGAGTATTTGGCAGCAGGTGATAAGATGCAAGGTCTAAAGCCTCTTAAGTTTCCTGATATGCTCACAAAACTAGAAGGTTGGCATGGTTAATTTTCTATTATTGATTGCAAATGGAATAATGAAGCATAACAAACACATGTCCTCTCCCTCTTATACTACCCTCTATTATTTTATTTATTTTATTTAATTTATATCCCGCCTATCTAGTCACGATGGACTACTCTAGGCGGCCAACAACAAAGATAAAATACAATAAAATAAAACAACAAATTACAAAACAATTAAAGTAAAGAAACAATAAAAGAGAAAAGAAAATCAAAAGTAATCTGGTGAGAAGGCCTGCCGAAACAACCAGGTCTTTAATAGGTTCTTAAAGGTACCCAGCGAGGAAGCTCCGCGAATACCAGGAGGTAAATTATTCCACAAGCGAGGAGCCACCGCTGAGAAGGCCCTATTTCTTGTTTTCTCTTTTCGGGCCTCCCTCGGCGTTAAGCTCCTCAGCCTCACCTCCTGGCTCGCCCGTGTGATCCGGGTAGAACTTGGTGGGAATAGGCGTTCCGCCAGGTATCGAGGCCCTAAACCGTTTAGGGCTTTATACGTAAGCGTTAACACTTTGAAGTCGATGCGGAACCTGATGGGCAGCCAATGCAATGCAGCCAGAGTGGGCGAAATATGTTGGAACTTTTTCACTCCACTGAGTAATCTGGCCGCCGCATTCTGCACCACCTGTAATTTCCGCAGCAACCTCAAAGGAAGCCCCACGTAGAGCGCATTACAGTGGTCTAATCTTGAGATTACGAGCGCGTGTACTAAGATGGTGAGCGCCCCCACGTCCAGGTAGGGCCGCAGCTGGGCTATCCGCCTGAGGTGAAAAAAGGCGGTGCGGACCACCGACGCCACCTGTGACTCCATGGAGAGCACCAGGTCCAGATGGATCCCCAAGCTGCGTACCCCATCCTTTGCAGGGAGAGTCACCCCCCCAAAAGAGAGGGAGTTTCCCAAAACCCCGACTGTGGGAGGGCCCACCCTCAGTACTTCCGTCTTGTCCGGGTTCAGCCTAAGCCCGTTCTCCTGCATCCATTCCAGTATAGTCCCCAGGCAGCGCTGAAGGCACAGGACGGCTTCTCCTGCAGTTGGCAAAAAGGAGATGTAGAGCTGCGTGTCGTCCGCATACTGGTGACACGAAGCACCACACCCCCTGATGACCCCACCCAGCGGCCTCATATAGATGTTAAATAGCATTGGGGAGATAATCGACCCCTGTGGAACCCCACAATTGAGGCTCCACGGGGCCGAGACTCTCTCCCCAAGCTGGACTCTCTGGGGACGGTCCTCCAAGAAGGAATGGAGCCAGGACAATGCCAGGCCACCTATTCCCAACTCGGAGAGCCTCCCCAGGAGGATACCGTGGTCAATGGTATCAAAGGCCGCTGAGATGTCGAGGAGGACCAACAGGGACACTTTGCCCCTATCGGCCTCCCTCAATAGGTCATCACACAGGGCGACCAAAGCCGTTTCTGTGCCGTGGCGCGGCCTGAAGCCCGACTGGAATGGATCCAGGGCATCTGTTTCATCCAGGAGCGCCTGAAGCTGGTCGGCCACCACCCTCTCGACTACCTTGCTAAGGAAAGAAACATTGGTGACGGGCCTGTAACTGCCAATTTCGTCCGCCGCCAAGCTAGGTTTCTTCCTGATGGGCCTAATGAGTGTGTCCTTCAGGGCAGATGGAAATCTGCCCTCAAGGAGAGACCCATTTATTATAGCCGTGGCCCATTCCGTTGTTAGCGGCCTGGCTGCTTTGATTAGCCAGGCCGGACAAGGGTCCAAAGAGGAGGTGGTGGCACGACAGCGGTCAAGCGCCCTGGAAACAGTGTCAGGCGTAACAGGCTGAAAGGTGTCCAAAATCACCGGACAAGACGGAGCGCTGGACATCTCAGCTCGACTCACTGTGCTCAAAAAAGGTGAGAGGTCCCGGCGGATGGCCTCCACTTTTGATTTAAAAAATGCTGCAAATTGGTCCGGCGAAAAACTAGGGGGAGGCCCATCGCCCAGACCAATTCCGGAAAGGTCGCGTACTATACGGAATAACTCCGCCTGCTGGTTGGACGCCTCGCTTATCCGGTTAGCGAGGTATGATCTACTAGCAGCCTTTACCTTAGCAAGATAAAGGTTAGTAGCGACCCTGACAGCTATCCTGTTAAAATCCGTCGGGACCTTTCTCCATTTGCGCTCTAGCCGTCTCCTGACCTGCTTCCTTGCCCGGAGGTCCCGGTTAAACCAGGGGGCCGGGCGGTCTCTGCGGCGGAGAGGGCGTTTAGGTGCGATCATGTCAACAGCCCTAGACGCGGCAGCAAACCAGCCATCTACCAGAGCCTCGACAGGAGCGCCAGCCAGATCAGCCATAACACCTCTCATGGCATCCTGGAATCCAACCGGATCCAGTAGCCTTCGAGGGCGGACCATAACAATAGATCCCTGCTCCCTGCAGGGGGGGAGGGCCATTTTAATGGTACACTTTATTAGGTGGTGATCCGACCATGACAAGGGTACCGACTCAAGGTCAGTCACCATCGGACCACTCTCACTCCCATTGGTAGAAAAAACCAGGTCAAGTGTATGACCCCCCACGTGAGTGGGGCCGTTGACATGTTGGGACATGTTCAAGAAGGCCATGGTCTCCAGGGACTCAAGAGCTGGACCAGAGGTCTCCGCCCCCGCATGCACATTGAAGTCCCCCAGAACCAATAGGTTCGGGGAACCCAACAGTGCCGCGGAGACGAAGTCCACCAGCTCCGGTAGGGAGGTGGCTGGGTCGCGGGGAGCACGGTAGCCCAGCAAGATCCCAATACCATCCCTGGCCCCGATAGACACGTGGAGGGCCTCAAGACCCGGCTTTATCACCAAGGAGCGCCTAGTGACCTCCAAGCTTGATTTATGGACAATGGCTACTCCCCCCCCGACCCTCCAGTCTACCCTGGTGTTGGACAGCATAACCGGGCGGACAGATGAGAGCTAGAGGGGGACCCCCCTCTCCGCCAATCCAAGTTTCGGTTATGCAAGCCAGGTCTGCATCCTCCTCCAGGATAAGGTCTTGAATTACCTGGGCCTTATTGGATACAGACCTGGCGTTCAACAACACCAGGCGTAGAGTGGAAGGCTGGCTGGTCTGGTTACCTCGATGCTGGGGGCTGGTCTCCGTCTCAGAACAAGGAACAGCCTTCAAACATCTGTCCCTAGTTCTTCTAACACGAGCAGGGGCGGAGCCAACACCATATTTCCCCCTACCCGTAATTACAGAAATATTCTGGGGCCCCTCGCTGGGAGGGCAGGCCTTCCATACCATATCAGAAGGGGAAATAAATAAATAAATAAATAAATAAATAAATAAATAAATAAATAAATAAATAAATAAATAAATAAATAAATAAATAAATAAATAAAGAGAAAAAAAAGAGGGGAAAAAGAAAAAACAACTAAGTACAAACAATCAAATTAACCCAAAGTAAATAACTTATACAATTATAAAATAAGCAAAATTAATCTAACTAAGAATAATAATAGTATCAAATAAAGAAACATTTAAATAAAATAAAGAAAAAAAATCACAGTATAATCTGGATCAACACCTGTTGCAATGAATGAAGGGTAAGGTGTTCTGTTCTTCTGGGAAATGTTACAGGACTATTGCCCCTCTGATAAATGAGATTTAGTGTTGGGGATGCATATCCTGGCATGCAGGAATTGTTACATTCTGCTTAGGGATAAAGATGGCAATGAATTTACAGATGCTAGAGTTTTCACATGAGTGATATGGATTTTATTTAGAATTGCATGGACTACACAGGTTGTCCCAAATTAAGATGGCTGCAACGTCCTTTCATGAGCTCAACTTCACAACCAATAGTCTTTCTGTACTTACTGTGTATATGTGTGGAAGAACGCATATTTCAGGCAAATTACACTGAGTTTAAGGAGGAGGGGGGGAAAGAAACTCTTTGTCTTCTACTTGGCTGGAGATGAAGAATTTCACAGCAGTTTAAAATTCCTCATTGAGATGTCTTATTATATCAGCACAGCTTAAACAGACACGAATGAGGAACGTGGCAAATATTCTTTCCATTCCTATTCCATTCCTATTTAATATCCTAGTATATCCCAAAGAATTCGATTCTATGCTTATATATCTATGCTTATATATCTATATATATACAGGTATAAGTATATCTATCTATCTATCTATCTATCTATCTATCTATCTATCTATCTATCTATCTATCTATCTATCTATCTATCTGTCTATCTGTCTGTCTGTCTGTCTGTCTGTCTGTCTGTCTGTCTGTCTGTCTATCTATCTATCTATCTATCTATCTATCTATCTATCTATCTATCTATCTTTTGCAGGGGGTGTTCATAGATGATGAGAAAGAGAGGTATTTTAGTAACCAGTCAGTCCAGTATCTCCCCCTCAGCCATTACATTCACTCACTGGCTGTTGTTAATCAAATATATATATATACAGTATTTGAATAATGCTACCATGTACTACACTGTATCTTTCTTCTCTCTCTGTGTGTGTGTGTGTGTGTGTGTGTGTGTTTGTGTGTGTGTGTGTACATTGTACTATATATATAGCACAATGATCAGAAGCGTAGATGCCTAGAATATTAGAAATGCCTATATTAGACTACAATTAAAGCACCAGCTTTGTTATGCTCCCAAGAACACATTTTCAGCATTCAAAAATTATCTCACAGGTGCCAAAGGAAAGAAAATGGGAGGAATTGTTTTCTCCGCATTTCTATGCAAAAGCCTTTCAGGACTCAAAGGTCAGGCTCTTCAGATCTTTTTTGCTTGAAATATGGCCGTCATAGCAACTTCAAAATCTGTTTTGCAGCATTTTTTTTCAAAAGCTCTGGTTCCTAAGAGGTCTTTCAAGAGGCCCTTCTGCATATTTCTGCATGCCTCTTAGCTTCTTGGTTGACATGTCTTCTTTGTGGGATATTTTAGCAGCGTAATTATTTTCAGAATGTTAAAACTCTCTCTATAGAAATTATGGTGAATTTCATGAAAGCATGAGACTGCTAGGGAAGCATTAATTAGGACCGTTTTCTTCCTCAGACACAGAGAGATCAACTCATGTAACAGTTGCCCTGACAACCTCTGGAACCCATTATCGTTTGGAGTGGAGTGGCAGCTGGCTTAGTAGCAGCTGATGGTGAACAGTGTCATGTGACCAAGCACGCCCTTTATTGTTGCCAGCCCTGGGTAATTGAAGGGAGGCAGGCGGTGGCCAAAATCCTATAACTATCCCTGCTGTAATCTAATCCGAGCCATGAAAGATATTGATCTGATCACTTGTGGTGATGTTCTAGATCAGGGGTGTCCAACCTTTCACCTTCTCTGGGCCACATTAGATGATGAAAATTTGGTTTGGGCTGCACATACATTTGGTTTGGGCTGCATGGGGGGCGGCCCTAGCCGTCCTCTGCAGCCCCGCTCCAAGCGCGCTTACCAGCAGCTGCGGTCTCAGACAGCAGAGGCTGCCAGCTTCGACTCCGGCGGCTTTATGGGGCCGGGAAGTGGTCCACCTATTGACCGGGATGGCGCAATGCAGTCACGCAGCCCCCCTGCCCCCTCAACTCCCACTCCTTCCTTCCTTTCCTCTCTCCCCCTCTACTGACATGCCCCGGCCACATTCTGGCCACAAGTGCTGGCAGTGTAACTTGAAACTTTGGAATTTCTTTAAAAATAAAAATTGCACTGGGCCGCATTACGAGCTGACCTGGGCCGCATGCAGCCCTCGGGCCACAGGTTGGACAAGCCTGTTCTATATGCACCAAAGAGAGCAATACAGCTCAAAGAATTGGCTGCTTCCTGTCTCTTAGAATACCTATTTACCTCCTTGAAGAAGAGAATGAGTACTCCATGGGACTTTTAAAAATAAACAAACCAGGTCCATTATGTGCAATACAAAAGATCAGCAGTAATAAAATCACAACGTGTTGTGATGATATAACTGACATATATTTTTTAAAAAAACATTGTAACCTCATATTAAATAGATCCCTAAAGTGAATTTAGACTGTAAAGACTGAATTTATTCCATGGTCTTCTGCTTAAATCTATAATTGTACACATTGTGAATGAAGTGAAATGATTATCTCTGTAATTGTTGGTAAAACAGTAGCTGTCTTCTACTTCCCCCTCCCCCTTTCTTATCTTGAACACAGCAATGGATTCATTTCACATTCCGTGATGCGGAATCAGTAGGCTTGCCCATAAAAGAAAGCCACCGAAGATATTTAGATATGCCAGTCAAGCTTTTTAATTAACTAGAACAACAAACCTAGATGTCTAGATCTTATTTACAAGATCGTTTCAGATAATCATATAAAAACAACTGTTCTCTGTCTGAATGAAAAACCACCACACACTCGCCTCACTAAGAGAGAAAACCATGAAGTTCGGTTTAAATGACAACTTTATTAACCTTAACTATAAAAAGATTGGAATAGCTTGCGGTTGTGATTCCTTCCCTTCAGCGTGAGGACATTATTAGACTGAAGTCACAAATAGAGCTTGGAAAAGTTAGCATTTCTGGACCATAACTCTCAGAATGTATTCATTATATTTTAAGGTAAGCTTTTGTGGAACTGCTCCACTTCTTCAGACCAAGTTTTACTTTGTTTTTATTGCAGTTTCACTAGGTTTTACCACCCATTCCATTGAGGACTAGCATTACTATTGGTCAGGGTGCAGGCTCAAGTCCCAGGCAGCTGTTACACATTATCTTGGGTCTCCAGGCAGGAGATGAATTTTGAGGTGAATACCACTGGAGCCGGGAAGAATCTGGTTCTTTTCTTCAACACCCATTTGCATCCCTTCTCAAGCAGCACCAGAATTCATCGCTCACTGTAAAGATATCTGTGTGGGTGGTACCAGTCATACAGGGCCTAGAAAAATGTTCACATGGGCTCGCAGTGACAGTTTTCATGATCGCCAGCAATTGCCTGGAAAACCTTTTCCAACATCATGTATGCTGTAGATAAGGTTACATGGGATGGGGGCCATAGCAGGCATAGTTGCAGCAGCTACTTCAGATGGAGCCATTTTGAAGCCTGGAGGTCTACTGCTGCATCTAGAACGTCTACCCGGCTCAACTATCAGTTGTCCAATTGTCTGGGTAGCAGGTTTTTATCAAGATTCTTTTGTATTCATTTCTACGGTCTCCCAGCTCAGACTTCATTCCAGCCCCTCCCAATAGTCACAAGCTGCCCACTGGTCGCAGGTTCCTCAGGTTGACACTAAAAAAGAACTTTAAATGTGCTTGATAAGCAATATTGGAAAGTAATCAGATATAGTCATTTGTTACATCAGTACAGTAAAGTAGTTTGGGCTACTCTTTATGCTGTTTTCGTAATGATACTCCAAAGGAATTTCTTTTTCCTTCAAAGAGATAGCAAGGAACGCTGGAAAATAGGGGACCTCTTTCAAGCAGTGCTGAAAGACTGTGAAGTAATGGAGAAAGCTAATGGGGGGAGGGCTTTCGAAAGCAGAACATTCTTTGGGTGGCTTCAAGCGCACACCTGACAACTAGGAGACAGGCTGCTGTATCTTCACTTCATGCTTCCTTTGGAAGGATGGAGCTATGCATCATCTATTTGAACTAGTGAATGTCGTGTTGGTTGTTGTAGGTTTTTTGGGCTGTCTGACCGTGTTCTTGAGGTTTTTCTTCCTAATGTTTCGCCAGTCTCTGTGGCCAGCTTCTTCAGAGGGCAGGGGTTAGAACTCTGTGTGTGTTCTGGTGTAGTGTGTAGGATATTTCAGTATTTATAGCTGTGGGATCAGCTTTTGTCCTTTTCAGGAAATTGGGCGATTATGGTGATCAGCATGTTTTTGTTGTGGGTATATTGTTGTGATAAGGGGGAGAGATGATCTGTCACTGTGATTGATGGGTGTTGTTAGCTAGTGTTTTGTGTGCTGTGATCACTGGTCCTTGTGGCCAGATAGAGTTCATTGACCTTTTGCAGGCTGTATTTTTCAGTGCTGGGAGCCAGGCTTTGTTGAGTTTTAAACTTTCTTCTTTTTTTGTTGAAGCTCTGCTGGTGTTTGTGGATTTCAGTGGCTTCCCTGTGCAGTCTAATATAATGATTGCTGATGTTGTCCAGTCCTCTTGTGTTTTTAAATAGAATTTCATGTCCAGCTTGTTTCAGGGCATGTTTAGCTACTGCTGATTTTTCCGGTTGTTTTAGTCTGCAATGTCTCTCATGTTCTTTGATTCTGGTGTGGATGCTGTGTTTTGTGGTTCCAATATACAGTGGTGCCCCGCATAGCGAGGTTAATCCATTCCGGATTAACCTTCGCTATGGGGAAACATCGCTAAACGGAACGGAAAAGCCCATTGGGCCCATTTGGGCCCATTCCAAATGGGCCCAAAACTCACCGTTCTGCGATGTTTCCCCATCCGGCCGTGGCCATTTTGGGTATTCCGGCGGCCATTTTGGGTGTTCCGGTGGCCATTTTGGAACTGCCAAACAGCTGTTTCCCCCGTCGCAATGCGAAGAAACATCGGTATGCGATCGCAAAATCCGCATCGCTATGCGGATTCATCGTTAAATGGTGCACTCGTTATGCGAGGCACCACTGTATATCTGGCCACAACTGCAAGGTATCCAATATACTCCTGCAGTGGTGAGGGAGTCCCTTTTGTCCTTTGATGGCTGTAACATTTGTTGTATTTTTGTGGTGGGCCTGAATACTGTCTGTAGGTTGTGTTTTTTTCAAAAGTTTCCCCTTGCGGTCCGTGACCCTTTTGACATATGGCAGAAATATTTTATTTGTGGGTGGCTGATTTTCCTCTTCAGTTTGGTGTTTTTTTTTGGTTTCAGGGCTCTTATGATTTCATTCTTGGAATAGCTATTTGCCTGTAGGGCCCAATTCAGATGGTTGCGTTTGGTACTGAGCTTCACAGTTCCAATTTGCACGGTCTACCACTGTTTTGATTATGCCTCCTTTTTTGTCATGGATGGTGGTTGGAGTTTTTGTGTAGGTACTGGTCTGTGTGGGTGGGTTTTCAGTAGACCTTGTGTCCCAATGGGAGATCAGTTTTGCGTATGACCATGACATCTAAGAAAGGGAGTTGGCCCTCTATTTCTTTTTCCATGGTGAATTGTATATTTGGGTGGAAGCTATTGAGGTGGTTTAGAAATTCTTCCAGTTTTTCTTTACCATGGTTGAAAATTGCAAAGGTGTCATTCACGTATCGGAACCAGACTGTGGGTGCGAAGGGTGCTGAAGCCATGGCCTGTCATGATGTTTGCAGTGTCATGTTGTTTGCAATGTAAGAAACTTTAGAGGGGAAATAATGACTTTCTCCATTAAGTCTATCCAACAAAACTTATTCCTGTTCTGTGTTCCACCTGTTCTAATGGTTAGGAGCACAACTTTGCCATGGGTGTTAATAAGGGTTTCACTCAAGCGAAGGCACAAGTTATAAAACATCAATCTACTACACATTTCTCCCTCTATTTCTTTGCCTCCTTTCTTTTCATTTTTGTCCCTTTTCTTATCAAGTTCTGGAAAGAATTTAATGAACCGAGTCCATAGCCAATCCCCACTCCAGTAGTGGAGCCACAAATTATTGCACATTTTTCTCTATTGCTTCTAAGGAGCTCACAGCCATTGAAGGCTATCTAGTGAAACATGGAAGCAAAACAGGATGAAATGGAGTTGAAGTGATGTTGTTTATAGGAGCAAGGAGGGTTGCTATCTTCAGAGTGGCTAAATACTCAGTACTATAGAAAAAATGTTCTTCTTACATATACTTAGTTCTTCTTTGATTACCCAAAATTTCAAGGCCTGATACTTTCAAGATCTTTTTTAAAATGATGCAAAAACAGGATGAAACAAACTTAATATCTGAAAAATGAGAAACAGAAAATCGAATAGACAGACTTGCACATCTTTAACCACAAGTGGTTGCATTCCTCTTGTTTTTCTTTTTGTTGAACATGTGTGATGTGGCGAATGGGGGCTCTCAGCATCATGCGTGTTTTGTGGCCTGAGGGGGTTAGCTCGGCAGTGCTCAAGAGGATGTCCTGGTTGTATCTTCTTCAGCATCATGAACTTGAAGAACCTGAACATGACTGTGTGAAATATGGGTAGGCAATGTGCCAGAAAACCCACAGCAAAGAAGGCATCGGGTTGCAACCCAGCAACATCTAGAGAGCTGCCCTCTGCCCACCCATGTTCTAAAGTTCCGTATGTGTGGGGGTGCCATTCCCAAGGTTGCTAAACTGTTGGCTTAATCTACAGTAGAGGGCAAACCCTCCTGGATGATGTCACAGCTGCTTCTGAGGGGCATGACTGCCCACCATTCTTCTTTTTTCTCATAGGTGCTAGAGAGCTTGCATAGAGCCTTTCCTTAGGCCAATTATAATGACTTGATGTAACCATTGTTCTATCTGAACTCTGTAAACTATCTGTATACTGTCAACTATCTGTGAGCTTGTAAGGTTATTAAAAGCACCGTCCTCCTGGGGGCAGGGCAGAATTCATTGAGAACCCATTCGGTGTTATTCTGCCTTTTCTGCTAGTCGCCCACCAGGAGCACTGCTGGCGGACATCCCTGTGTGTGGCTGACTTCTTTAACTTCTATCTCAGGGACTATTTGCTATCCTAATTATCTGGTGATCACCACAAAGCCCATCAGCCTTCTCATTTCATGGCTTCAACAGGTATGGTATCCACAAACTTAATTATACCCTGTGATGATGTGTTGGTGGTTCCGAACTTTGGGTAACCCAGTAATTCTTGGACTGCAACTTTCAGAAACTCCAGCCAGCACAGCTAGTTGGTGAAGGCTTCTGGGAGTGCAGCCCAAAGATATCTGAGTAATCCAAGGTTGAGAACCACTTGTCTATGCCATTACTCTATGTTAAAATCAGACCTCCGTGAAATTTTTTTCAGATTCTTCTGCCTTTCTTAGCTTTATGTGACTCTAGGTTTTGTGTCTGCTTTTTTCAACATCAAGAGAACAGTGAGCATCTGACCATCGGTGGTTAGGAGCCACTGATAGACCCTTAAGGCTTTAGTTTAAAGCAAAAAGAGTGACACCATTTTAAAATATATAAATAGAATGCTAGTTTCTCAAACCATCAATGCAGCTACATAGAAGTGTGAAGTTTAATGTCTCAAATGGATTAATTCAGCTCAAGTAAGTAGAAGACCATGCCTCATTAACTGCAGCTTTGGAGAGTATTATTACTTCAGGCACATCTCTTTCCAGGTAACTTTTTTTCCAATAAACCTACTGGCATGAAAATGTACAAAGAATAGGAGTGGCATTGTGTCGCTAGAATGGCAATGGTTTCTTCTATCAGTGAAAAATGTGAAAGGACTCTCTCTATGGTATTGTAGAGAGCAGAGTGAACAAAAGTGGTCCTGTGGTGATTCATGTGTGTCCTTAGGATGCTCCAGACTTGCTTACTACTCAAATATTTGAACTCTGGCCAAAAAATTACACCCAAGTCACAAACCATGGGAAGCATACTTTGCTGTATTAATGTTAGCTATGTTTGCTATTAGGGGGCATGGTGGTGTTGCAGGTTAAACTGCAGAAGCCTCTGTGCTGCAAGGTCGGAAGACCAGCAGTTGTAAGATCGAGTGAGGTCCCATCACTTGTCCCAGCTCCTGCCAATCTAGCCGATCAAAAGCATGTAGAAATGTAAATAGATAAATAGGTATTACCTTGGTGGGAAGGTAATGGCGTTCAGTGTCTAGTCGCGCTGGCCACGTGACCATGGAAACTGTCTAAGGATAAATGCTGGCTCTACAGTTCGGAAATGAGTATGAGCACTGCCCTCTAGAGTTGGACAGGACTGGACTAAATGTCAAGGGGAACCTTTACCTTTACCTATGTTTGCTATATTAATTATAAGTTTCAATCTATAAAGCCTCAAATGGCTTGGGTCCATGTGGTCTCCCTTTATGGCCTGCCCAAGTCTTGATCTGGCTTTCTATGACATACACAACAGAAAAGGGAAAAATACATTTGAAGATGGTGGTTTGCCATCCATGGTGCAAGTCTGTGTGAGCATCCACCTTGTCATTCACTGATTTGTCACCCAGAACATAATAGAGGCAGATCCCACTCCAAACTGCTTCCTGCTCTTTTGATATACAGTGGTGCCTCGCATTACGACGTTAATTCATTCCAGCGAAATTGCTGTAGAATGAAAACATAGTAAAGCGAAATTAAAAAGCCCATAGAAATGCTTTAAAACGCATTTAATGCATTTCGGTGGGCTGGAAACTCACCGTCCAGCGAAGATCCTCCATAGGGCAGCCATTTTTGCTGCCTGTGCAGCGAGGAATCTGTCCCAGAAAACAGCGGGGGGCCATTTTGTTTACCCACTGGCCATTTTGAAACCGCCGATCAGCTGTTAGAAAATCATTGTTTTGCGAAGAATCGGTTCCCGAAGCAGGGAACCGATCATCGCAAAGCGAAATTCCCCCATAGGAAACATCGTAAAGCGATCACAAAATGTTTGTCGTAATGCGGTTTCGTCGTTAAATGGAGCAATCGTAAAGCAAGGCACCACTGTATAAAGGAAAAGAAGCATGCTTTATCTGTCTAGTATGCCTTATTTAATTATCTATCACACTGCTATTTTATTCTTCTTACCAGGAGCATCTCATGATTTTATACTACATGACCCTTTCTATTGCCTTCTGAAATTCAGCGAGTTGAGAGGTCATACAGAAACATACACAGAGAGAGAGGAGGAGAGAAGAAGGGAGAGGGTGGCCCAAAGCTATTGAGTGAATATCTTTCCTGAAAGGGGGTTTTCAACTGATGGACACCCAACGCTAGTTCAACATGTGTACTGTCTCCTTTGTTTCTTCTAGCTAGGTCTATAAATCTTGGCTTGTCTCATTCTCCTGAAAAAGGATGAGAAATGGCAACATTCTTATCCTTGATGCCGAGATTGGCAAGTACTTTCCTGGTACTTGCATGAATGAGGTCTTTTGCATTAAACTGAAAATTAATTACACGAAATGGCTCGTTTTTCAAAAATTGCGCAACTTGAACAATTGTGAAAATTTTGTGAGCTTCTACACTATGTGTAGAAGACACTACATATGTCAGAATGTCAATTGTTATTAATCATTGTTATTAATTAGAATGACTACATCTTTGTTAAAGAATTTGAAGTAATGGATTGTTTGTTTGTGTCTTGGTAAGAATCAGCCAATCTTTTTGCACTTGCTATGGCTTGTGTGCTTTCTTTCTAAAAGGGAAAGGACACTTGAATTTGTTTTGGTGTGTGTGTAATTACAGAGAACTTAAGATGAGGGAAATAGCATTTTTTTTTCTCACTCTCACCTGGAGATGAGAAATCTTGAGAAATGTTTAAATTCCTTGAACTGTCATGTTGTTGAGAAAGCCTGAAGGATAAGAAATTTAGTAAGTATTCTTTCCATCTCCACCCCTTCTATTTTCCTCCTGCTTCCAAGTGTGGCCAGAATTTCCTGATGAAAGTACTGACAAAGATGTAGCACATGGAAATCAAAGAGCTTTGTACAGAAAAACGATCCACTAAATTAGTGAAAAGGAGTAGGAAACAAAGAATGGACCTTCAAAACCCCTGGCACAGAGAGGTCATTCTTTGAAATAGGCTGACCTCTCGTCAAATATTCAATTCATCCTAGAGATGAAGAAGTTTCGATTCCTTTCATTATGCCATTGGTCAATAGATCTGCTGACTTGAATATTTTTTTAAAGTCCTTACCTATGACCTTTAAAGAAGGGAGAATTTGATGATATCAAAAAGAATCTGAAATAACTAGAACATAACCTTTAAGAGGGCAATATCACCATAGGCTACAGAGAGACCAAGAGAGAATGAAATTAAAATAATGCATGCTTTTCTTGATACAGGAGGATTAAAGCAGTATGATGTGGCCATATTGCTATTTCTGCCAAATCTCAGTATCTGAATAACAGGAGGTCTGTCAAGCCTAATAAATTTATTATTAAGTCCTTATAATGTGCACACTCTACTTTGTTTATGACAGCACACCTACAGACTAGCAGACATTGGCTAGAATCCTGTTACTTAGCATTGTAATTCACACTAGAGTCATCCCATTGAATCAGTGGGATTTGGTGAGCCAATTCCTCCATACATTCTATTGATTCAAATGGGCCTTTTCTAATAGTGATTTACTATGGTATATGAAGCCACAACTAGAGCAAGCCCATTTGAATGAATGAAACTGAGTTGACTCACCAAATCCCTGCTGATTCAGTGAACCTACTTTAGTGTAATTTAGTACACTAAGAAATAAGATTTCAGCTATAAGATAAATGTCACACTCAATAAACTTAATATACTTATTTTAAAAGGAGAGACAACAGAAGTCTGAACCGAAGACTGTTCAGAGGAAGATTAATTCATTTCTTTGTTAAATTTGTATCCCTTCTACTTTTCATGACCATCCAATGAGGTCAAAGTGGTGTTTATGTTCACTGTTCCCATTTTTAGCTGGACAGCAGTCTGTGATGTCAGTTAGTTGAACATAAAGTCATGATTCAGTCATGTTTTAAATCAAGTGGGCAACCATGTTGGACAGTGTGAGCATGCTGGCCTTCCCACATCCGTTTCCCCTTTAATCATGAAAGCATGACTGTCTGATGAGGAGGAGCCAGCTGTTTCTGCTTTTGAGTCCTGTGCCAAGCAGTCTTCCTCTCTTCGGAAAGTTAGGCTGTGGATAGAGTGCTCTCTTCAAGGGCACCTCATGCTTTAAACCAGCCATTCTTGAGGGGACCACATGGTCTCCTGGGGGCCTGGGCACATTTGAAGAGGGCCACAGACTGGAAACAGTTCTTCACAAACCACCTTATAAGGTTTGTTATACAAGCTGGATTTTGAAGGGCAGAGGAACTAGAGACTAAATTGCTAACATGTGCTGGATTATGGAGAAAGCTAGAGAGTTCCAGAAAAACATCTGCTTCATTGACTACGCAAGAGCCTTTGACTGTGTGGACCACAGCAAACTATGGCAAGTCCTTAAAGAAATGGGAGTGCCTGACCACCTTATCTATCTCCTGAGAAATCTATATGTGGGACAGGAAGCAACAGTTAGAACTGGATATGGAACAACTGATTGGTTCAAAATTGGGAAAGGAGTACAACAAGGCTGTATATTGTCTCCCTGCTTATTTAACTTATATGCACAACACATCATGCAAAAGTCTGGGCTGGATGAATCCCAAGTTGGAATTAAGGTTGCCAGAAGAAATATCAACAACCTCCAATATGCAGATCATACCATTCTGATGGCAGAAACTTGGGAGGAATTAAAGAACCTCTTAATGAGGGTGAGAGAGGAGAGTGCAAAAAATGGCCTAAAGATCAACATTAAAAAAAGTAAGATCATGGCCACTGGTCCCATCGTTGTTTAGTCATTTAGTCGTGTCCGACTCTTCGTGACCCCATGGACCAGAGCACGCCAGGCCCTCCTATCTTCCACTGCCTCCTGGAGTTCTGTCAATTTCATGTTGGCTGCTTCGCAGACACTGTCCAGCCATCTCATCCTCGGTCGTCCCCTTCTCCTCTTGCCGTCACACTTTCCTAACATCAAGGTCTTTTCCAAGGAGTCTTCTCTTCTCATGAGATGGCCAAAGTACTGGAGCCTCAGCTTCAGGATCTGTCCTTCCAGTGAGCACTCAGGGTTGATTTCCTTTAGAATTGATAGGTTTGTTCTCCTTGCAGTCCAGGGGACTCTCACCTCCTGGCAAATAGAGGAGGAAAATATGGAGGCGGTGACAGATTTTACTTTCTTGGGCTCCACAATTACTGCAGATGGGGACAGCAGCCATGAAATTAAAAGACACCTGCTTCTTGGGAAGAAAGTGATGACAAACCTTGACAGCATCTTAAAAATCAGAGACATCACCTTGCTGACAAAGGTTCGCATAGTCAGTTATGGTTTTTCCAGTAGTGATGTATGGAAGTGAGAGCTGGACCTTAAAGAAGGCTGATTGCTGAAGAATTGATGCTTTTGAATTGTGGTGCCAGAAGAGACTCTTGAGAGTCCCCTGGTCTGCAAGGAGAACAATCCTATTCATTTTGAAGGAAATCAACCCTGAGTGCTCATTGGAAGGACAGATCCTGAAGCTGAGGCTCCAATACTTTGGCCATCTAATGAGAAGAGAAGACTCCCTGGAAAAGACCCTGATGTTGGGAAAGTGGGAGGGCAAGAGGAGATGGGGAAGACGGAGGGCAAGATGGATGGACAGTGTCATTGAAGCTACCAACGTGAATTTGACCCAACTCCGGGAGGCAGTGGAAGACAGGAGGGCCTGTCGTGCTGTGGTGCATAGGGTCATAAAGAGTCAAACACAACTTAACGACTAAACAACAAAAATGCAATCTATACAATCCTGATTTGGACTATATTTATTTCATAATTTCCCTTAAAAAAGGTTGAGAACTGTTGTTTTAGAGCATGACTGAACAATGACTGGCTCAAGATCGCAGAATGGGCTAAATGTCCACCTGACAATTTGAACCTCAGTTTCTGTGGTCCTAGTTGGATATCCCGGCTTTGTGGTATAAAATATCTGGTCTTTAGATGTTGGGCCAAAGTTTTCACATGTGGATTTTCATCTTCAAATTCAGAACAAGCAAGATGGAGATGGGGATCAGGAAGTGGGGTTTTTTGGGAGGAAGAAGAGAGCATTATTGAAGGACCTATGAGTAATTCTGAGATATCAGTCTGTCCTTCCTGATTTCTCCCACTTGTGAGACCTACAGCATTTTCCAGCAGCGGCTAACCTACAGCATCAGGATGCCTAAAAAGAATTCTGTATTCTGTCCATATAAGAGGAAGATAGTGCCTGCCATGTGACAGAAAGAGGGGGAAGAGAAGTGATCTGCGGCTGCTGCCACCAGAAAAACTATCCCTCTCTGGGAAGCCATCGTGACTAATGATGACTCTGAAGAACAATGCCCACTTAGATCTGACCTCTAATGTTGCAATGCCTTCTCTAACTGGGGTGGAAAAAGAGCAAAATAGTGGGGGGTGTGCTCTTTCCAAATGTTTTCAAAAGTCACATCATCCCCAGCCACAATAGCAACATAGTTGTTGTTATTGTTTCAGCTTATATACTGCTCCATAGTGCTAGAGCACTCTCTGGGTGGTTTACAACATAATTTGCAAACAAGAACTTGCTCCCCAGTGAGCTGGGTATTCATTCCACCAACTTCAGAAGGATGGAAGGCTGAGTGAACCTTGAGCTAACCTGAATCTGTCAAAATCAAACTCAAGTCATGAGCAGAGGCCTGACTGC
Source organism: Pogona vitticeps (assembly GCF_051106095.1). Lineage (NCBI taxonomy): Eukaryota > Metazoa > Chordata > Lepidosauria > Squamata > Agamidae > Pogona > Pogona vitticeps. The sequence goes on along the minus strand of NC_135785.1, from coordinate 13,836,325 downwards.
AGTACTAATAGCATCATAGAACGGTTAAGTTGGAAGGGGCCTTTAAAGCTATCAAGTCCAATGCCCTGCTCAGTGCAGGAATACAAATCAAAACAGATCTGACAGATGTTGTCCAATATTCTCCTGAATGCCTCTAGTGTTGGAATGCTGTGCCACAGAGCTCTGTCGTTGGGCTCCACCCATGAAATGGTGAAGCCTGATGGGAATTGCTTCTCCCCACTGTATGGAATACAGGATTTTTCCCATCCCTGCCATAAGGTCTTGCCGTCTAGACCAGAATCATTAACCTTCTCCAAGTTGGTGCCCTCCACACTCTTGGAACATAACTCCCATTAGCCCTCAAGCACTCGGCTGAGAGTGATACAGAATTTAGAGTTCAAAATACATAGAGGATTCTAGGTTGGACTTGTTAGTAGGAGATAACCATTGATGCTTTCTGTAGCTGTTTTATTCCTTTTGGATAGAGAAGCCAAGGGTAGGAGGAACACAGGTGCGGTGTTGTCTTTTGGCATGCCATCAGATAAAATTTCAGCTTCCCGATGGACTTTTATGATCAGTAAAAGAAAAACGGGGGAAATTAACCTGTATGAAAGGAATTGTTAGAACAGGGTACTTTTTCATGTGGCATGTGTTCAAAAGGATCACTGATATAAAATATTCCTTTAATGTTTTTAAATGGAAATATTCTTTCCCCTTAACATAGACGATATTGTTTATCCTTTCATGTTGAACTCAGGCCCTATCCTTTCCCACACCCTTCACCTCCGTCTGCCAGCACACACGCACGACTCCTTTTAATTCCGCATGATAGGCTGCAAGAACAGCATGCTTTTTCAGCTGATTTGATAAGTCAATCAGATGACAGTAGACTTTATTGAAAATGAGGACCTTGAAGTAAAAGTTTGTGCTTGGAGAGGTGGACTGGAATTCAAGCGCTGTACCCTTCCTGATTTCTGTTTAAAGACTGAGGTAAAAAAAGAGAGCTTTAGAAGTGACAGGCTTTGAAAAAAAATGGAGCATTAATAATTCAAAATACAATTTGTTGTCTAGTGCCTTTTGACAAGCAGTGTAATATGTGGTAATTATCTATCCTCCTTCCCCCCCTGAGTGCTGGATCAACAGTACAGGTGCTTAGAAACACACTGCTCAAAGCATAGCTTTGTTACTGCAATAAACTGTTCATGTGAAATTCATAAACTAAGTTGGCCCTTAAATAGCACACTGTCTGAATTAATGCATTCTCCCTTTTGCTCCTTCACTGATTCTCCAGTCTATGGATGTGACAAGAAATCAGAAAATCCTCATTCTTCATAATCGTCTTGCCATGCCAAGACTTTGCTCTACCACCAAAATCCCCCACGTTCTGATCAAAACAAGACTTGCTCTTGGTTTTCCCCATTATTACATTTCTTTTCATTTTGTTTACATTTTTTCCTTTCCATATGGAAGAAATTGCAACATGCTGAGTACATTAACACCCTTTCCTATCCAGGGAAGGTGGCATGCACTGAGTCCTATGCAGGAAAGATGCTGTTACAATCCTGCACAACTTGGCATTTATCTCAGGACAAATGACCATGAACTGTACCAGATGTCCTGTGATATTCCTCACAGGATTTCATGGGAGGAAGGACAACATGTGTATAGAGAAACATAGTTGCAAGGGAAAAGGGATTGCCCCCTTCCTCATTTTCTCACTGGGAGGAAGAGGTTGTGTCATTCACATCTCCACTCTAAACTCTACATGTACCAAACAGCAAATGCAATAGCTTGCATGGGTGAGGGAAATACTGAAATCCACCCCGGAATTAGGTAGAGAACAAAATGCACTGAATAACATTTCATAATTTCATTGTACTTCCAGGCATCTCAGAAGGACAGGGTAAACAATGGTAAAGGATAGAAAAATGATAGCTATTTGTTTTGGGTGGAGGTATTGTTGCAGAGTTTTGAATTTTAGTAGAAATTCCTTTTTGTAACACAGTAGAAGTACAGAGACTCACAGAGGAGAACAGGTTCCACAAAGTCTACCCCTTTCTCATTAACTGGCACTTAAAGTCTCAGTAATCCCCTCTGAAACATTTGTAGGAGAAAGAATAAAAACTTTACTTACAATTGCTTGAAATTGCAGACCTGTGTATGCTGCTTTCTTTACTGCACACATATGTAGCAACCAACCAAAGAGAGGTCAACGAGGAACAAACAATTTCCAACAGCAGATGGAAGAGAGGGAAAAGAGCACTTGGCAGAGATGCAGGGCTTTCTTTGAATTCAAAATCTGGAAAGAACAATTGGATGGTTTATATTTTGTTGAGGCTAAATCTGTTTTCATAACGCTTTTACCTAACATTTTTAATATAATGGTATGGTATCAATCCTTCTTTAATATTTGAATGATTTACTGTTTTGAGCTTTAAGATTCTGTTTTAAATGATGTAAGCTACCTTGGCTCCTTTTTTAAGGAGAAAGCCATGGTAAAAATGGCTTGATCTTGAGCCTTCCATATTTCATATTTTTAAAAAAGCAGTAAATGTTGGTGAATTCCTAAAAGGATCGTGCCAGACTGTCAGATAAGAGTTAAAGATGAAGAGCCACTCAGGTAGCAACTGTAATTCAGTCATGCAACGATATTTGAATACAGTGAGATTTCATCCCGTACTTTTAAAAGTTAAAGCCCAGGGATTGGACAGATGAATCTACCAGTTTTCCTTTTCTTCACATTTAGGTGGTTGGTGTTGTTTCAATTTCAGATTCCTTCCAGCCTGAAAATATGCAGAAATTTGTGAATTGTTGGGAAATTCTTATTAGAAAGATTCCTCTCCCCCATTCCTACTCAAAAGTATTTTAAAACCCCAAATAGTGTTGCATGGCAATCATGACCCCATTCTCTAAGATTTCAAGGCCAAAATCTGACTGCAGGAGGCCAGTCCTTGTGATGTTACATAAGAGGGCCTTGAGAAATCAGGTAAAGGTTGGGAAGGGAGGAGGTACTGCACACATATGGACATTTTCAGATTGACCCAATGAGCTTTGGTGCCAACTGTGAGGAGGTGGCGATGGCTGACCAATCATTAAGATTATCTCGCACAGAATAATAGAACTTTCTTTTCCTTCAGTACCACGTAAGAGTAGTGAGATTCATCTGTCTACCTAGACACTGAGGGAAACAGCAGTTGTTCACCTGACACAGCCATATATAAGAATGTAACAGTTATGCTCTATCAAATCAAAGACTTATCTTTCTCTAATCCCTCTCATTGGTAAATTGCTTTTCATTCCACCATTTAAGGGGATTAATCCCAGAGGATTTCAATTCAACCTGAGTGGTCTTCTACATCAGTGGTTCCCAATCTTTGATAACCCAGGTGATCTTGGATGGCAATTCCCCAAAGCCTTCACCACCAGATGTGATGGCCATGGTTTCTGGAAACTGCAGTCCAAGAACACCTGGGCTACCCAAGTTTGGAAACCACTATTTACAGAAATACAGTTTGTATTGGTAAACCAACTAGATAATGTATTGAGATTATTATTTTTTCTGCCATGGAGAACACAGTACCTTGTGAATTTTTATAAATCTTCCTCATGAAACCTTGAAGCAGGAATCAGGACTCTTAAAAATGGCCTTTGACTTTCACCATTCTATCGGTTCTATTTCTCACCAGCACATCTTTTGTCTGAAAGATGCAATGTATATCTCATTTACTCCCCCCAAAGGTTCAGTTTTTCCCTCCCTAAATGTAATTTTGAAGGTCACTTTCTGATGGAAAAAAATATATTGCGATTTATATTCATCTCTGATTATCCTGTGCAGTATGTTTGAAACTGTCAGCTTTCAGTCTTTAAAGATCTGATCTCATAAATTCTGAGAAAAGTCCTGGGGAAGCTGTTTTATCAGTTGGTTTGGGTGGGGGATCTTTGTCAAGTAGCTCTAGAAAACTGCATGCCATAAAGCCTGCTGTTTCTCCTTAACAGATTTTTGTATTTGATTTTTGTTATGCTGCATATGCTGTAAAGAAGAAAGTCATGCAGTGCATATGCTTTAGAAGAACAAATCTAACAGTTTATTCTAATCTCTCAGTGTGATGAGACAGTTGCACAACTGTCAGCAGGGCAGTTCCACAATTTCCACCATACCCTGTACATCACATCACAATTACTTAATTTTAGCACAAACAAAGAATTTTCTTGCAGCTTAAAGACAGACTCCTTTTCATTTGGCATAAGCTTTCTTGGCTTCAGGTGCATCTTCAAAAATAACTTCAGTATCCCTTATTCATGTATGTTTAATTTAAAAGGTACACATGGTTCTGAACACAGCTTGGTAAAATTGCTTTCTTAAATTATGGTTCCAAAAATTCTCCAGCAGGCACCAATCCTACACACACAAACAAACTTTCAACTAGGGATTCCCCACCCCATAATGCTCCTTTCTGGGAGTTTAACTTGCAGGACTGAGACCCTACAGAGACCTAATATGTTCACCTGGAGAGGAGACTTAGCTTGCAGGCTTAAAGCCTTGGAGAAGCCTTTCTGTCTGAAAAGGAAGGATCTCAGTAACTATTGGGGCAGTTTCCTTTTGAAACAGGAAATTAGGCCTTTCCAGGACATGAAGCTTGCCAGTTGGATCTTCTCCCCAGGGGGAGCATAACTTAAGTTTATATAATGTCAGGATCTTGTATGTTAGACTCCAAGAACGATGGGATTTTTTAGTCCCCAAAATCCAAAAGGCGCATCTCAACACCCAACCCTTGGTTCTACATTGGTGAATTCTGGGAATTATAGTTCAAGCACCATTCTCAATTGTTGATTTTGAAATTTCAGGGAAAGAGCCCTATATGCCATTCATGGTAGATTCTGTTGAATGCTGAATACAGTAAAACTTTGCTGTTAGTTTTCTTTAGGTTAAAAAAAAATAAAATTGGTGGAATTTGACCTGTAGAAAACAGATTTAAGATTGTACGTCTCATCAAGCCTAGTAAATACATTTGCAAAACTGAGGAAACGAATTATGAGAATTTAGCCCAAAAGTTTACCAAGGAAAAAATCCCAGGACAAGATCTGGAGATTTTGCTTTGGAAAAATATCGCTGCCAATTTGGGAAATGGGAGAGATGAACAGAATCTAGCAAATATTGTGTTGTTTGTGATCTGATGCAGGGGAAAACAGTGTAGTCACTGTTTAAATAGAGCTCTCTTCAGACTTCCCATCACTAGCTTATCTTTTCTTGGACTTGCAAGCTTAGCCTAAGAGCTGTGCCATGTAGCTGTAAAACTTTGTTATTAAGCCTAACTGGTTGCCAAAGCAATTCAACAGTGAAGGTTCTGAACACTGCATAAAGAGACTGCTGGATATCTCAGCAGTTATCTAGGCATCTGGCTGTGGGGCCAAAAGCTGGGAGTTCGATTCCCGACTGGGCCTTCTTGACAGGAGCTGGGCTTGATGATCCAGAGGGCCCCCTTCCAACTCTGCAGTTCTAAGATTACAGTGAAATTGATTTTAAAGCCTCCTCTGAAGTAATATTTGGTGCCAAGAGAATGAGATTTTGAAAAGGCCTGTCTCATTTTTATGTCATTGAGAAGAATAAAAGGTTTTTCTCATTTTTTAAAGCAATCCCCTTGATTTCTAAAAATCATCCATTGGAAAAAAATTAGTTTTTTTAAGACTGCTCCCCAAACCCCACAGCCAGTGTTGTGCTTGCTGGCTGGCTGCAGGTTTTCAGGGAACTGTGATCCAAAAACAGTTATTGTATCTTTTGTTGTTGTTGCATAAAACTTGCCCTTTCCCCTTTCTGTAGTATCGGACAGACCTTCTTTTATCTCCTTTATGGTAGTTGGTTCTATCCAAATAACCTTACCAAAACCCCATCTTGTTATGTCCACCATACAGACTCCTTCCTTTGAAATGGCCGTCTAAATCAGACCACATTGTTTAGATATTCCTTGTACCTCATGTGGAGGCATGAATCTTGCAAGGTAGGCAAGCAAAATGTGAGGCACAAAACCCCTCACTAATATCCCATCAGGTGTTAGCCTTCATACCATATGTTTGCATATTTTAAACTCTACCACCTCAGACTTACCTCACAAGGGCATTATGAATCTCAATTAAGGCTTGCTAAGTGCTTTGGCTGACAGGCAGCCTTCATAAATATTATAGCATTGTAATTATCCTGTGCAGCAGGCTGTTGAAAGAGATAAGAAGTTCCTCATTGGATGTGGTGTTTTGGAGAAAACACTGGAGGGTTGAAATTTATGATTTCTGCTATTAAAAGTGTATGATGATGAGACTGTGTAATAATTCAGATGGTACAGAACTCTGCGGCGTCTCCTGGGTCACTTGATTCATCCACCTGTACCACTGCCTGCAGGACAAGGTTCATCTTTCGCTCAGTTGTATGTTAATAGGCCTTGCTCCTTCCTGCTCTTCCTCTCTTTTTTTGTAGACAATAATTGCTACAAATAACATATCTTAGAGCATGTGAGTTTGAAAAGCCACATTCTGCTACCCGGCTATCTCCATAACTTCTAGTTCAACACAGTGGGAGGTTTGGACATGATTCATGGTGGGCTTAAAGTGCTTGATGCTCTGAGGGAGAATGTATCATCAGCTAGCAAGCTGCTTCTTCACAAGTTACGCCAGCAATTTGTGAAAACATTGTCTGCTCTGTTACAGAACGAACGACTGAGCTGAGTCACATTATCACATTTCCGAACGGTTACATAATTCATCTGAGATTAGGGCAGCTACAGGGAACATCGAGATTCACCGCTTAGGCGTTAGATTGTTTCCAATGCTGTCACACTTCTAATAGACAAAACTCCTATTAGGAGCAGGTGCTTTCCCCTAGCCTCCAGTGATTTTTCTTTCCTCCTCAGCTCTGTGTTTCCCACAAGCAGACGATTCCCCTAAACCAGTGATGGTATTTTTGGGACAAAAGAGATGTGGATGAGGACTAAACCTTCCCTTCTTTTTCTAACAATGGGGATGCCAAAGGATGGAACTGCTGGATTGTGATTTGCCTTCTCCTGGTACAACGGTGGATCCCAGCTATTACACTCAATTGTGAACATGAAACATCCAGGTCAAAACATGCTTGCTTCTTTTGTGAAATCATTAGGTGGGCCTGTTAAATCAAGCTTTAGCACCCTATATACAGTGCTGGGAAATAAGGTTGACGGACAGAGCCTCGCAACACAGTGGAAGAACTGTGACATAGCAGCCAAAACTCTGCTCATGACCCAAATTCAACCCCAGGTAGCTAGTATGAGGTTCGCTCAGCTTTCCATCCTTACAAGGTCAATAAATTAAGTAGCCAGCTTGATGTGGGGGCAATGTGTAGCCAGCATAATTAAATGGTAAACTAACAAGATAGTGTTTTAAGCACTATGAGGTGATATATAAGCAACACACTTTGCATTAGGTTTTACACGCTAAAATCAGATACGTGCTGTCCAATTGTATTCAGTAGTTATACAGCGGACCCTCTACTTATGGAATTAATCCGTATTGAAATGGTGGCTACAGGTCGAAAAGTCTGTAGGTCGAGTCTCCATTGACCTACAATGCATTGAAAACCAATTAATGCCGTAACCGGCCATTTTTGTTCCATTTTTGTTTCATTTTTTTTTTCTGGTCTGTAGGTCGATTCTCTGGCTGCAAGTTGAACCTAAATTTTGCAGCCAGAGAAGTCTGTAGCTCAAAACATCTGTAAGTCTAGCCTTCTGTAAGTCGAGGGTCCCCTGTATACTGTACATCCTAATTATATTAAAGCCAGCCAAGTAGCTCAGTGAGTTTCAGTTCCCCACTGCACATCCCAGAAGAGCCAGTCCGTGTAGCCTTGGCCAGTTGTCATACAATGTTTTGTGAATATTTTGCATTGAGATATATGAGCAAAGAGTTAAAAGAAAATCTGAGACTATTTTGCCTAAATGACAATGTCTATAAACAACACAAAAATTTTAATTTAGTGATCATTCAAACACTGACCATTCAATGTAATGCACCGCTTGCCTCTTAGATGTGTAGAGAAAGTGTTTGTTTCTAAGTCAAGAGGTTTGCCTTATGACTGCTATTCCTAGCAGCTGAAAAGGCAAGGAAGGGTTTTCTAATATATCTAATATTTTGATATTGGTTAGGTTGTGTTGGGCACACTCGGCAACTGGAGTGTGGCTGCCTCAGCAAGGCATTTTAGCCTGCTGAGAGGATGAGAGACCAAATAGATAGATGTTTGTTTGACATCGAATACTGTAGGCATTCTAGGTCATATTTGTAAAAAAGTGGGTTTGGTCTGCTCATCTCTCTTGCTCCGCTAACTCTACATACAGAAATAGAGGTTACAGATTAGGCCATTAGGCCTACTTCTATATGGACAGATTGAAAGCTGTTCACAGACTGGGGGGAGGTTGGAAGAAGAGGTCTTTATCTTACTTCCATGGGGACTCCCTTAGCTAGTAGTTTTAGAAACCTTTGAGGGGTATGACTTGTGTGGAGGGAAAGTTTGGAAATCATTGCTTTTGTTGAAATAATAACCACCTTGCATGCAATTAACACTAGGTATTAGTGGAAGGGAGCTTGCACAAGCTAAGGTGACCGCTCATTTTTTTCACTAATCAATTAGCAGATGTCTTTGTTGCACATCTGGAATTTGAGGCAAGCACCCCTGTTTCTGCTGCTCCTCTTCCTGCTGGTTGTTTTGTTTTTCTCTCTGTTCTTCTGACCTTTTCCATGATGCTACCATGGAGGCAGCTTCTCCCACATGTGGAAATTGCAACCTTCCTTTTATTCTGCTGTTTGTAACCACTGATCACAACTGTAAGTAAAGATACATTGGTCTTTTTCTTTTTAGAATGCTTCCAGGGTTATATTTAGCATATAAAGTGCTAGTTACTGTGAAGGGAGAGCAGCTTTGAGACTTGTGCTATTCTTTTACACTGCAATTGATGTTTGTATCTGATACTCTGCTAACCAATAGGGAATTACCAGTTCTCCAAAACAGCTTCTGGTATTATCCTTACGGAATATTAGCACTTCATCAGCTGGCAAGTATTGCTTTTACTTTAAAGGCTGGTACCAAATGATGAAAACTACTTGGATCACATAGGGTGTGAGTCATACATGCCATTTGATGACTCAAATCGTGATTCATATATGTCAAATACAATCCCAACCTCAATTTTCTGAAACCCAATTTGCTAGACAAGAAATATCAAAAGTCTCTCAAATCTTTGAGCTGAGGCAGCTTGCCCCTTTACATATCCCTTGTAAGTAGGTTCAGATCTGAACTGTAGGGCAGCCACTGAGTGGTAGAGAGAGGAACTGATTAGTAGGGTTGCTCATTCTCTCTGTCAGAGCTGAGAGAAGGAGCTGGAAAACTGGCAAAGAAATGAAATAAGCCAGATCCTTGAAAGTCTAACAGTTCTCCCTTGAATTGTGTAGATCTGAGCAGCACAGTTTTGATGATGCACCTTTTAAAAATAAATAAACATATATTTCAATAAATATATGCATTTTAAAATAAATGAATAAATATCCAATAAATACTTCAGGAAAAAGCTTGAGGAAAGGCGCATCCTGGGCTTACCTAGGGCCCTGTTGTTGGCAATGTGGCTGCCCCCTCTCCTGTCATGGTGGCTCCACATGGTGGCTTGGGAGGGTGCTGGGGCATGCCAGAAAGCTGACACAGATTAGGGGAAGTGCGGATGTGCATGTGCACGTGTGCATGCATGCATGTGTGAGAATTATTTATTTATTTATTTATTTATTTATTTATTTATTTATTTATTTAGTTATTTATTTAGTTAGTTAGTTAGTTAGTTAGTTAGTTAGTTAGTTAGTTAGTTAGTTATTCGATTTTTACCCCGCCCCTCTAGACCATGTCTACTCGGGGCAGCTTACAAAATAAAACAAAACAGTATAAAATATATAAAATCATAAAATTACAAATTTCAATTTAAAACAATTAATTTAAAGAGAGGATTGCCAAGATGGAATGGCCAAAAAGAGAGAGAGAGAGAGAGAGAGAGAGAGAGAGAGAGAGAGAGAGAGAGAGAGAGAGAGAGAGACTTAATTGACTGGAGGGAAGGCCTTATTGAATAACCAAGTTTTTAACTGGCTTTTAAAAACACCCAGCGAGGGTGCCAGCTGAATTTCTGTTGGGAGGGCATTCCACAGCCGAGGAGCCACCGCCGAGAAGGCCCGGTTTCTTGTTTTTTCCTTCCGGGCCTCTCTCGGCGTCAGACCCCTCAGCCGCCCCTGCTGGCTATATCAGGTGATTTGGGTAGATCTGGGTGGGAGAAGACGATCTGCCAAATATTGAGGTCCCAAACCATTTAGGGCTTTATAAGTGATCATTAGCACTTTGAAGTCAACGCGGAAATGGATGGGCAACCAGTTCAAAGCAGCCAGGGTGGGGGAGATATGCTGGTGTTTTCTCACCCCACTAAGGAGCCTGGCTGCTGCATTCTGGACCATCTGAATCAACTGTTTATGTTTTGTAGTTACATTTTTGGGGCGTAAGAACTATACATGGATTTTGAAATATACATGGGGCCGGCACCCCCAACCCAAGAGTTGTTGAAAGGAGATGAGTACTTTCCTATGTAAAGCCCCAGAGAGGAAAACATTATGAACCTTTCTACTGGGAAAAGCCAATGGACATCCTATGAGGATGAGACCTATCCAGTATTTGGGGACCCTTCACTGCCTGGGTTGCTTCTCAAAACTCCAGTACTGGCGGGTCTCCACATGAATGGAGCCAGGTATTTCTGGGATTGTAGTTTATTGAATGTGGTGGCCAAAGACCGATGAATATGCATATTGGGAGAGTCACTGCAGGAACAATGTTAGGGCACAGGAACATTTGAAGTGACGAAGGCAGCAAACCAGCTTCCAAATCCAGTATTTTCACACACAGGACCAGCATGGAGATACACAACTCATTTTAAACAAATGTTTGATATCATTAAAATGAAAAGTCCAGGAGGTACAATGTGTTTATGACGGAAGGTGGAAACCTTCAATATCCAAATATAAATAAAAGTAGAGAACACAGCTTTCAGGTATACCACAATGTGGAATAGTTGATGATAGATCTTCTCAGGGAGAGGTAGGCCTCTCCAAAGGATGCTAAAGAGGTTTACTGAGAAATTGGAATGTGCCCAGGGAAGGGCAACCAAGAGGATAAAAAGGTTTGCAGCCCAAGCCCTAAAAAGAACAGTTGAAGGAATTGTGTGGGTTTAGCCGACAGAAGACAAGATTGTCTCACACTGGATTGCAGGACTTTGTGGGAATTTTGCATTAAAATAATTCAGCATAACTTCAGAACTTCGGCATAAAAGCCACATGTGTTTTCAAGCGTGCACATTCATTTATGCATTTCTTCCCATTCCCTAAGATAGAAAGAATACTCACTAATTGCTCGTTTTGATGTGATTTAGGCTGTCTTGACATAACGAGACACCTGGATGATAAATTTTATAGTCCCAGGAGATTCCTCACTTCCAGGGAAGAGGGAAATAAATAAAGAGCTCTTTAATTCGTGCAGAATGACTGTAGGTCCATTCCCATTGCGAAGCAAAGCATACACATGCAGCAAGCGCAGAAAGATTGGGTGGTTGTTGAGAAAGACACAAACAACACATTCAGTGCTATGTTGGGAGAAAGTCAAAATATCCATGGATTGAAATAATTAACCAGTAAATACATTAATTGACTTTTTAAAAAAAGAAGTGTGAAAGACTGAAATGAATTTTGTCATCTCCAGAACTGGAGAAATGTTGAGAAACATTGGCCAACTAGGTTAGGATTTGCACCTGCCAAATTTGAGATAAATGGGTGAGATAAGTGGGGTTTTTATTTTTTAACTGTTTGCCTTTACATTGTTTTATTTTTTAAAAGGAACTTAAAATAGCTTTTTTGTATAATTAGATGCTATTGGAAGAAAGTTGCTCTTTCTTGGAATTAAGCCTTTATATTCCCAAATAATATGTGCCATGGGTTTTTATGGAAGTGCAGATTTTCAGACAATGAAAAGGGGAACAAAGGTGGTCCTAGAAGAACTTTCAGAGTTTCAGAAGGATAGGTTCAGAGCTGAACTAAACAGATCGACAACAGCGGAGTATTGAAATGGGCGGGGGGGGGGGGAGTTATTTACTTAGCGTTTGGTTATTTACTTCATTATATTCATGGGTTTGGTGACAACATGTGTAAAAATTGTGGGTGTGACAAGAAACCTACAACATTTCAGAAAGACAGGTGCAGCAGCGTTCATTTCGTCACAATAGCTGAAAAATAGTGTGAGACTTTTTTCTTCTTTCAGTTGTCACCAATATCTCAGAAGGTGTATTAGGACAGGGTGTGATGGGTGTGTGGAACACAGGTTGCCAGAGAGAGAGGGATGCAAAAATCTAGCATTTTCCATGTAAATATGTTCATTTCAAGGAAACTGACTCTGCATTGTCCGAGCATTGTGCATGTGATGCACACGTTTGGAATTGGGATCAAAGTTGACCAACTCATTGGTTCACATGTTGCAGCCATGTTTGCTAAATTTCAGGCCCAATAGATTGGTTTTACGGGATTCAACAGTTTCTGATTGCACAGAGTTTTCAGGAAATATATTATGTGCCCCTACAGCAGTCTTTGTGTGCCTATCTGGTTGAATATTCAATGTGCATACTTGAAATTTTGTTTCACATTCTGCCCTGGAGGTGAATACTTAGAATAAAGCACATTTTATTACATCATGAATGTACCGAATGTATATACCAGAACTGTAGTGTTAGTGGTATGTACAAACATTTGACCTGGTAGTTCGCATTCTGTAATGCAGAAAGCCACTTACGCAGCCAAGATGCTGGCAACTTATAATGGAGACAATTTTAGCTAAGCTGAATTGTTCAGAATTTGAGAAAGCAGCTATACCCTGGATTAGAAAAGCTTGATTTGCCATTTGTGGGACAGTTGTGACCCTGCATGTTTGCAAATGGCTCAGCAGCTGGCTTGCTGTCTCACCAGCTTTTCACATCTGCATATGAAACAGATGGTAAGGGCGCCCCTGTGTTCTGGGTAGATTAACCCCATTTCCAATCTAGAATTGGTGGTGAGCGTTTTGTTCCTGCATGCCTGCCGAGGAGTACAGCACCCATCTGTTAGTCTTTTAGCACAAATGCTCTAGGGAATCTAAAGGATGTCCCTGGAAGCTGTTCAAAGAAAAACTCCTAAAATTATAGGGTAGGCACATCCAGAGATGTCGCTTCATCCAGAATCTGTGTTATATATTAGAGTGAAAGAGAAATAGGACTGCCTCTGTGGACTTAACATGGTTAGAGGGGAGCATCTTTCCTTCTGAAAAGCATTGCCAGTAAAATCTGATTAGGCTGTGCTATAAAGTGGGTCAACAAGAGATGTGTTATTGAAATCTGGAACCAAATGGACAACCGCCAGCAAGATGGGGTCTCTGTACTGAGGATATTAATCCTTGCTTGACACATTCTGGCATTTGAGGAGGAGGAGGCAACCCACAGAAATACTCCTTTTTATTTTCTTGCACTCTTGACATTCTCTTGTACTGATGAGAGTGATTTTGTGTAAATTGGGTAAATACTCAAAGTACAATATCTGCTGTTTTGTTTCATAGACTTTCATAGAGAGATATAAACAGTGGATAGATTCCTTGGGTATTTTTGCCTGTTCTCTCTCTCTCTCTCTCTCCCTCTCTGTGTGTGTGTGTGTGCTTTGCTTTGCTTTGCTTCTCAAGGGGAATGGACACTGGTTTTGCACAGAGAAATTTTGCACAAATTGCAGAAAATTTGAAGTGGGGTCGAAGTGTTCCTTGCCTCTCAAGTTGTAGATGAGAAATCTCATGGGATATGGAAATTGCTCACTGAGCTGTCTTGTTCTGATGAGATAGCCTGAATAAATGAGGACAACGAATTTGACAACTATTCAGCACATCTCTACCCTAAAATCTTGACCCAAGGACACTCAAGGTGATTGCAGAGTCAGTGTGAGGCAAGAAGCCTAATGAGCAAAGGAGCTCATCAAAATAGTTGGTGAGTTTTTCACTACAGTATTTATACCTATATCCTGTACAGTATATCAGTCAAGTATCTTGTGGCCCTTATCTCTCTACATATAGCAATATGAGATTTGCTGGGGGGGGGGAATGCTCTCAGGGCAGCAGTGTGTCACACTTCTTTTTAGTACACATGATCAAAGAGGATAGGTGCAGCACCCACAGTATTCCACTATCACAGCTAAGATTTTGAGTAAATAAACTTAAAAAGCATGAGCTTCAGGCATCTGCATGTAACCACTTCACATATTCTTCCATGCAGGCAACTGAACTAAGCAGGAACTTGAGTTAACCACAGTTCTGCACTACAGAATTATAGTCAATGCCTTCCAAGTGATTCAGTGCTGTTAACCATGGTTTCTTAGTTCAGGCATTATAGGAAGTTGTGTTTAACTGTGGTTCCTGGTTTGTTCCAGAACCGTAAAGAAATGACAGTTCTCAGAAATGGCACCAGTAAAGCATGTATGAGTAGTTTAGCAAATTAAAGAGTTTGGTGCCCAATCTTAATACTCAGGCTTTTTTTTACCCGAGGAAGCGGCCTCATTCTACCTAATGGTTAAAGCCTTTATTTTTAATTAAAAAATTCCTAGAAATGGGCTATAAATGATCATGAATGTGCTTATTTGTAGTAGATATCATAAACATATGAAACACAGCATGGCACGTATATATAAATGCCATATATATATGCTATGCTGTGTTTCATATGTTTATATGAAATATAATGTGTGTGTGTGTGTGTGTGTGTGTGTGTGTGTGTGTATGTATGTATGTATGTATGTATGTATGTATGTATGTATGTATGTATGTATGTATGTATGTATGTATGTATGAGGCATCTGAGTTGCTGTTACCTAATGCAATTTGGATCTGAATTTGAATCAAAATTCAGATATCTGAATTTTCACTTCTCTTATTTTGATTAATAACAATATTGTGCAGCTGTTGATTCGCACTACGAGTGACCATCTCCAGGGTTTTCTAGGTATAGAATACTCAGTGGTAGTTTACCAATCCCTCTTCTGGTGGTTACCCTGAGACTGTACAGCTTGCCCAAGGCTATACAGGTTGGATCTTCTCCCAAGAGACACAATGGGGAATCAAATTCCCACTCACTGAGCTATTCAACCAAAACATTTTTTTGATCAGCACTGGGAAATAAAAATGGATTTACCTTTTTTTGTGTCTGTTTTCACAAACTTTGGCAGGAATAATTCTGTTTGTTGTGTACCCTAATGTCATATATCTGTCCACAAAAAAGCAAAGATATTATAATAATTTTAATGCAAATCAGTGGGAGATGCGAAGGCCTGAATTTTCACATTTCTGCTCATATTTGGATTTAGATCTGAAAATTGCAGCCAGTCCAAATAAGTCTGAATTAAAGCAGACCCAAATCCGATCATCACAATCTCATCCCAAACCGAATTGGGGATATTTGCATAACCCCAGTTCTCACATATTTTAATTATCTTTTTCTCTTGAATTTGCTCCATACATTTGTGTATATGTGCTTAGAAGTGAAGTGCTAGGCCATTGTTCTTAGAAGTGAAGTGCTAGACAATTGTTATAACAGAAGTTAAGCAATATTTCACAGCTTTTTTTTAACGGGGCCATTTATATTCTGTTACTTAGTGTAATAAAAGTTGAACCAAGCAGTTAAACATTGAGATACAAGTTCTATTGATCTGGAGTGTCACAAATATATCAATACTGCTTACATGAGATATGAGGCTATTTAATAAAAATACTGCTCAGCACTACATAATTACATTATAAAATTTTAAATATCCCTTATTGGTATTGGAGATTCATTTTCTAGATTATGAAATGCTTTATCTTTTTACTCGTACGCAACATTTTTTTCAACCACTGATAAAAAAAAACCCTTAACGTTTTTGAAACAAGACTTATGTATGTAATTTTAATTTTATAAATAACATACCCATATATTTATACCCTGCTGTCTCCTACAGTCAGTGCAGCTTTTACATGTTGTATAAAATGTGAATACATAATAGCGTTGGGCTGAAGTAAATTGAGACTCTGCACATATACTTGTAAATCTAGTTACATTCAGTGAGGGGTTATGTAGACATGTATTGCATGGCACTCTTTAAGAGATCAGAAATTGGGACTTCCTTTCCTTTCAGCTGGCTTCCTGCAAGTTTCCTTGGAACAAAATCCTTTTTCTTAGGATTTCCCTGCCTCCAGAATAGGTATTTAGGATCTATCAAGGAAGTTAAAAAAGAGACAGAATCATGCATTGTGGAAGAAGCCGCGAGATCAAGCACACAAGTATGTGAGGGTTCGGCCTTTGGCTCCAAGTTCAATTCAAGGAAATCAGGAGATCCGTGTTGTTTCAAAACAGGTGTGGGATTTATTATGGGAATAAACAAGTGTCTGGAACATCATTACTAGTCTTTTCTCCTTCTGCCAACGGGTCTGGAAGGGGCTCTCATTTGTTGAACAGGAATGGGTTTTTATAACTATAGTCCCATGGTCCCAGAAGATCAATGGGGACCCAGTCCTTTACGGTCTGCCTCGCCGAGCCTTCTTCCAGCAGGGGCACGGTCTCCTCGCCTAGATCATCATCCCACAGATCCATCTGTCTGTGTCTCGGTTCTCCCAGGGTCCTCCCTGTAGCTCCTTCTCTTCATCTCTCTTACCCTCCATTTCAATCTTTCTCTCCTTTCTCTCTCAGTCTCCTTCTCCACTCCCTTGCCTCTGTTTCCCGCCAATAAGAGGGTCTGTAATCTGCCTCCTCCTTTGGCACTCTCAGTCTCTCCCATAATCCAGTCCAAGGATCCTTCATCCACACCCATTCCCAACTGGGCAGTAACTGGTCTTCCCTCCTCTCTACTTCTCCCACCCCTGCTTCAAACTCCACCCTCCATTTTCTCAATCTCCCTGCCTTTTCTCCTTGAACCTCCCCTATCATCACTTTCTGTATATCTTCTGTCAACTCCTCTATTACTGTCTCCCACAGAGGTTCCACTGCAGGTGCTGGTACGGGTCTGGGGTCCACTTCCTTAATTCTGTTGTTGAGGAGGGACGGCTCTCCAGTGAGTGGGGTATCCCTCTCGCCCTCTGTTTCACAGCATACCACTAAATATACTGCCCATGTCTGGCTTAAATGCAGAATTCGAGAGCAAGAGCTGCTTGACAATGGAATCCACTATCTCAGAAGATGGTGGGCTGTCCTTCTGTGGTGGATTGTAAACAAAGGTCAGTCAGGAATCTTCCAGCTTTGGATGCTTCAGCTCTAGATTTCCTGCTTTGGGAGGAGGTTGGGCTCAGAGACCCTTGAAGGGTCCTTTGGAGGTACTCTCTATAGAATTAAAGGGTGTTGCAAAAAGTTTTGAATGTTTGTGTGCAGTAGAAGTGCAGGCTCCCACAGGACAGAATAGCTTCAAGTCCCCTAATTTAATCCACCCATTGTTGTTTTTTTTAAGCTGGCACTTACAGTCTCAATAATTCACTCTTAGACATCAGTAGGAGAAAGAATAAAAGGTTTCATTACTTGTAAATCAAACAGAAAACTGAAAACATGACTGCCTTTAGCAGTAGACTTCAACAGATTCACAGACTTCTAACAAACTTAGTGAGAAGCACTAAGCAGAGAGGCAGAGTTTTCTTTGAATTCAGAGGCAAGAAAGGAATGCTTGATTAGTGCAGATGGATAGTCATCCCAGCCCAGAAAGGTCCTTTCCAGCCAAACCTACTAAAGGCAGGATGCAAGGTTGGTAATAACTCCAACAAAGGGCAGTGAGATTATGATGCACAGGAAACACTGCAGCAGGAAATTAATCTTACAATGCAATCTCTGAGGTAGGCCTTTCTCCAGGTGAGGGAAAGGCCCACCAGTCTTCAGCCCACCAGTTTTCAGGTGGGTTGGAACTCCCAAAATTCTGCCTTGGAAATTCTTGGAGAATTCCAAATTCCAAATGGTACCATATTCATAGCTATAATGTTCATACTAGGCGCAATGCATAGCTTTGTGAACCCACTGACCCTCTGTGAATTTGGCCAGTCCTTTTTCAAAAAACCATCCTTATCAGCATAGTCACTCTTTTGCAGCAGCAAATTCCATAGTTTGATTGTGTCCAGTGTGAAGAAATAAATTGAAATAAATATCTGCATTAGCAGTGCCTTCTCCAAGGCACTGAAAGAATATGAGGAAAATTAAGTTGTATCTTGTTGATACAAAGAAAGACTATCTTCAGTGTTTTCTTTGTTTTATTTTTCATTGCATCAGGTCAGACATCAAAATATAACAACATCTGGCTACTGTCGTCAGCCTGACTGATCAAAACTTGGCACCAGTGATTAACATTGGCCCTTCACTGGTTAATCAGTCAGGCTACAGTTGACTAATCTGCCACCAAAATCATTAGAATATGCAACCCCAATGAATGCTTTAACAATGACATAAAAATACCGCCTGTAACCGAAGAATAGTTTCAGGATTAGAGCCTCTTGTTGCTGAAGCTGACCAGATTGCTCACAAGAAGGGAATTGTAAGTGGCAAAACTTAATTGGAACGAACTCCTCCCGTATTGCCATTCTCTCTGCGTGTATTCCTTAAAAGATGGCTTGTTCTGCGGAGCAAACAGAAATGCCATACGGTGTGCCTGATGAAATCCGGCAGCATTACAATAATCAGAAGAGCTGAGTAGCAAACGCTAGAGAAAATGGCTTGAAAAGTGAGCTAAATGCAGTGGCAAATTAATTAATGTTAACAACCCATCTTCTTGTCACCGGAATTTCTGACTGCGTGTTGAGTTTTTGCTGGAAATAATGTGCGCGAACAGCTTGTGCCATAATGTTAACCTGATCCTCAAGCAAATTCCTTTGTGCTCTCAGGTAGTACCATTTGCCGTTATCTCTTGGGTCTACAGTTCCTGACACAGACCTCTCACTTTATAAATTGTGGCACAGAAGTTTGGCCAGGGTGAAATATTAATAAAAGATAGCTTTTATTACCCGTCAGAAGCTTTAGAGATCTAATTGGTTTGTGTTCAAGTGGCACAATCAATGCTGTATGTATATAGTATCGTTTCCCTTTGAGAAACAAAGCTCAGCTGCACATAGAAAAGAAAAGAAGGCCTAGAAAGTAGACTAAAAACAGATAAACAGAGGTCTCTCTTCTATCTACCTTGTTGGGCAGCTCACTGTAATGGCAGATAGGATTGCCCTGTTAGGTGGGGATAAGTATAATCATAGGCAAGGATAAGAGAGAATTCCTAAGTGCCAGTGATGAAATTCAAGAACACACAAATTGCCCCAAACTTGGCTACTTTCTGCTTTATTCAAGAACTTGAAGTTCTAGACTTCTGGATTTTTCTTAGGGATCAACCATTTCTTCCATGCTTGGGGTATGTGGGTGTATGTGTGTACATGCACACACACTTTGCTTCTCAAAGAGAAAATACAACAGAGACATTTTACAATGGAGACCTTGAGGAGGGGGAAAAGACCTCTGCCATGTTTACAACTAAATGTAAGGAATCTCATGGGACTTTAGAATCCCTCCTCCCTCCTGCTATCTCATCATGTTAAGACAGTCTAAATCAATGAGAATGATTTAATGAGTATTCTTCACATTGCAGCTATTATATGGCAGTGGTAAAATTCAGCACCAACTCCCTTTTAGTGTTTAGAAATGGTGTGGCGATTTCATACTATTTTATATCTGTGAAGGACTGCACAAGTTTGAATCACATCTTTGAATGACTTGTTTTAGCAGTGAGATGTAATGATTCCTATTAGTCACCTGACAAGCTCCTTCCTCACTCTGAGTGTAGGATCCTCATATTTATATAATAGAATCAAATGAGTGTTGGAAGATTGTGTTTTTTTTAAATAAACATTTCTGAACTCGCACACATTTCTGAACTCGCACACATTGTAAACTTGTTAAATATCCTGCTGAAGTGTGATTTGTGAAAATCAAAAGAGGGGTTTGATAAATTAGGACCAAAGAATAAGGGGTTTGGTTAAATGGAAATACACAGGCAGTCATTTTGAGCTGAACAGGACCTTGAATCTTAAATGAAGATCTCTGCCACCTGCCAACCAGTTGTACTTTATTTCTCCCCAGGTCATTTGTCTTTATTGTTCATCTATCGGCTTGTATTCAACTCTTCCACCAACTGCTCTCAGAACAGCTCACAGTACATGAAACAATAAATATAGACATTGAGAACAATGGAAACAATGACAAACAACCATGTCAATAGACAAATAAATAATATAATATCAGACAATACAATATTGAATAAAGTGCACATAAATTAACTGAATCCAATTGCTAAGTCTCCATGCAAGAGAGTAAAACCTGACACAGATATAAAGATTCAGTCTGTACACAGGACTCAGACAAATTCCAAATTCCGAAATAAATTGGCCTGGTTTGTATGCAGTTCAGATTGAAGTGGCATGGTCAGATTTGGTTCTGGAGTTGAGTGAACTGTATTTGCAAACTAGTGTGGATCCAGGGCATAAATCCAATTCAGTGAGGCATGAATTCCTTGAGTCGACAAGTATCATGGTTTCCTTTTTGAAAAAGAAAGCAAACTTTAAAGGAGACTAATACACACACCCCTGTAGCAAGCTGTCTGAAATTTGGAAAGCTTGCCCCACTCCTTACTGTTTATCATGTCTCCAAAATGTCATAAAGCATCAGGGCAAAACCAAAAAAGTGACGATTGTTTTGGATTTTCAGTGCATTGACTTTACAGAGTAATTTGGATATGGCACAAATTGAATCAGATGTGGCACAAATGACTCCAGGCTGAAATGAGATATATTCCAAAGCCCTGGATTTACTGTCCAGACCAAACCAGGGGACTTGTGCGCAGCCCTAATAAAGACATACTAGAGGCAAAATCAACAATCATTGGTCTCAGCTTTCACATTTAAGCTTTGCAGGATAAAGGTGTTTAGCATGTATCTGCTTTAAATTTCAGATCACCTTCGCATAGTTGCATATGTGGCTACTGATAATTAAGCCTGGGTACAATTTTGTGTGTTTCAGAGACACAACCTCAGCTGTGTTGGGCAAGAGAAATGCATGGCTTCCAACGTCAGTTCTGTACAAACGCAAGGCGATTCTGATTATTTCATCAACCATCTTGGGGTCCCGGCTGTGCAATTTTCATACCAAGATTTGACAGCATTAGAGGTAATTGCAAATGAAAACACCTGATCAGATTGGTTAATCAGGAAGCCAAATCAGCTTTCACTCAGCAAAATCTCCCACATCAAGTAGATGGCTGTCAAAAGCTGATGGTTCATTTGTTAGTTTCTTTTGAATGATACAGGCATTTCTGCTGAATATTGGGTCTCATCAGCTCCTTGAAGTACGTGTCATGTTCTGCTGAAAAGGGAAATGTATGCTGTCTCCTGCCTTTTCATCCAGACAATCATAACAAGGAAATTGCAGTAGCAGGATTAACATCAAACATAATTGCAATATTCACAGCAACATGGGATGTGGAAAGTGGATTTTTGCTGAGGAATGGTTTCTCTGTTGTCTCTGAAATTAAATGAAAAGGGATTACACATATACAAAGGGATCCCTGCTGAGAGAAACATTAGGCAAGAGGAGGGGGGGGACAGTATATTGAAGTGTATTTCTGGCTTCTTCTTTTAAATGTATTAACATGGCTCTTAAGGGATGTGGTGGCGCTGTAGGTTAGACCAGAGAAGCCTCTGTGCTGCAGGGTCAGAAGACCAGCAGTCGTAAGATCGAATCTATGTGTTGCAGTGAGCTCCCGTTGCCTGTCCCAGCTCCTGCAAACCTAGCAGTTCAAAAGCATGCAAATGCGAGTAGATAAATAGGTACCACTATGGTGGGAAGGTAACGGTGTTCCATGTCTAGTCGCACTGGCCACGTTGACTACAGAAACAGTCTTCAGACAAACGCTGGCTCTGTGGCTTGGAAACGGGGATGAGCACTGCCCCTAGAGTCAGACACGACTGGATTAAATGTCAAGGGGAACCTTTACCTTTAACATGGCTCTTCCCAGCTGAGCATCTTCCAAGGGTATTGGACACCTAATCCTATCACAACTAGAGGACATGGCCACTGGGCACTGTAGGAGTTGTTGTGCATAACATCTGGGAGGAACCTGGTTGGCAAATGGTATGCTAACTTTTCAACAACTTATTTGCAAGTGCAGTGGGAGCGAAGACACTTCTGAGACTAATCTTCTTAGCACAGCCTTTGCAAGAAAAATAAATAAATAACTCAGGGAAAACATACAATTTTATGGTTTCCATTTAAGTTTCCTAAAATTTGGGGGGTATTATTTTTTTTAAAAAAAATGCAAAGTACATTTCAGTAGGTTGATAGCGATGCATCATTACACACCATTAAGGTGTGTTAACAACAGTGAAGAATGCAGACACATCATGATTGCCATTAGAGATGGGGGTATTCGTATACGAATATCCCTGCACAGGTGGCAATAACGAGGGTCCAGCCCCACGGGGCCAGACGGTCCCCTCACCGATCCGCTGCTGCTGGGGAAGCTGCGATTCCTCCAATGGTCCTGCGGATCACGATCTACGAGCCACTCTTCAACCTTGCAGTGCGGCTTGTCCTCCAGCCTCCTGCCAGGAGTCGTAGCTGATCATGATCTGTGAAGCCATTGGAAGAATCATGGCATCCGCGGCAGCACCAGATCGGTGAATAGACCATCTGGCCCCATGTGGTTGGACCCTCATTATTGCCACCTGTGCAGGGATATTTGTATACGAATGCCAACATCTCTAATTGCCATACAACGGCATGGGCATCTTTGGGTAATTGGGGAGGCCCATTTGTTGGTGTGGGGCCAACTCCAAGGGCTTGATATGTCGTATTCCTCTCCAGAAGCTTGGAGTCAGATTTGGATAATGAAGCTTCCAAGAGCACTCTGTTAGGGAAAACAAACCTTGGATCCCAAGATAACAAGTTACGAGTCTCTTATCTGATAGCTTCAAATCCTCCCCTTTATAAGCAGAACAAAGATGCGGACATACGAGAAAATACACGGAGACTTATAGCATAATATATTAGACTTGGTCAGACATATATACATGGCAATATATACATTGGCATAGATATCTCAGAGCAACATAATATTCACAGAAGTAATGACCACCAGACTCGCAACTGAGTGGCAAATTGCTGTTCTCACACACTTGCTTAAATAGTGAGAGCAGCCTATCAATTGCAGCTGAACATGGTTGACAAGCATTACTTAAGCTTGTCCCATCTGTACGCTATCAGTCATCCATTGACTTGACGTTACAGGCATGACTTTGCATTTTCACTACAATATTAAATTTAACCCCTTGTTCACTTAAAGAAACAAATCCTGACACCATTGTAGAATATAATGAGCCACTGGTACCAATGGACTCACTCTCTATTGGTCAGCCGCCATGGTATCTATTCCCATTTGATGAAAGAGAAAGTTTGTGCTTTCAAGAAAAGAGGAAAGTGAATGTGGTTGAGCCATTTATTTTCCTAACACTCACGAGTAGATTCACCTCTAGATTTTGGTGCCCGGAGACAAGACCCTGTTGCTTTCTCCTTGCTATGACCTTGCTTCCCTGTATCTTAGCTTTTACACATGAAGAGTTAAATCTGGAAAAGTGATCCATCTCTAACCATAAGGACTCTCAGCAATTATCTGGAGGCCTGTAAAATTGAAGCATCACATATCATATCATACCATATCATATCATATCATATCATATCGTATCATATCATATCATATCATATCATATCATATCATATCATATCATATCATATCATATCATATCATATCATATCATATCATCCGGAATGGCATCCTTCAGTCTCGAGAGACTATGGTAAAGTGCTCTGTATGGAGGACTTGGAGAGTGTCCTCTCCAGAGCACGAAGTCTGAGTAAAATAATATGGATGGTAGGTGGGGCTTCTCAGCCTTGGAAGGCAGCCCATCTAGGAGAAGGAAAACTCAGATTTCAAACCTCCACTGCCTTGTGGCTATATCCACTGGTGGAAAAGGCTTCAGGAGTCAACCTTGAGGCAAAATCCGGAGTACCAGAGGCAGTTCTTGTTGTTTTGGCAACTCCTGCGACATTGCTGGAACCAGTTGTATTGGCTCTTGCCTTTCCATTGGACTATTTCAGCGACATGGAGAGGGGGAATTTGCTGCTTGGGTCACAGCCTATCATATCATATCATATCATATACAGTAGTACCTCGGTTTACGAATGCCTCAGTTAACGTAATTTTCAGTTTACAAATGGAAATCCATTGAAAATAATGCCTTGGTTTACTATTTTTTTTTCGCAGTATGAAGGAAGTTTCCCCAGGATGCATTGTGCCTGGAGGTTTATAGCTCCACTCCCATTCCTATGGCAATCTGCATTTCGGTTCATGAATTTTTTGCATTATGTAACGTCCTGGAGTAGACGTTGTCTAAAAGGGCAGGATAGAAATCTAATAAATAAATAAATAAATTAAATTCGTAAACCGAGGTACTACTGTAACATAACATAACATAACATAACATAACATAACATAACATAACATTATAATATAATATAATATAATATAATATAATATAATATAATATAATATAATATAATATAATATAATATAATATAATATAATTTGATGCCTGGATGCCTCTTCTGGAGATGTTCCATGAGTAGCAAACACTCTCCAGATCTAGCTGTCTACACACAGGAGCTAGGATGGAAGGGGCAGGTCTGGTTTGCTCCTTCTGTTCATGGTTGAACTGTTTATTGGATATGTAATGACCATGAAAAACAGCAATGAAAAGAACTAGAATTGCTCTGTGTTAAAGAATTCTTCTCATATTTATTTCCACCCTTCTCAAGCCACCCTGAAGTGTGTAGGTTACTTAGAGTTGCCTGCAAGGCCTTAAGAAGGAATGGAAGATGGCTCTTCCATCAATGGCAACGACTAAGGTGATTTTTGTGCTGCCATCACCAAAGATGCCTGGTTGAAGACCCGCTCTCTTGCATGCAGGGATCTAAAGCTGCAAGCTTCAGGAAGGGAGAGCAAGTGACGGTCGTAAATGGCCCATCATTTGCTACTTATTTTCTGTCATTGTCCTTTTAGAGATGTTGCATTGTTGTACGTGCTTTCATTATCCAGCTAAATGAAAAGCTCAAATTGAATAGCGGGAGCTTGGAACCCATTGTGTGCTGGCATCTGCACTACTAATTTGCCAATAATTAAATTTCACGAATGCAGAGCAGTCTCTGGATTTGCCAAATGCTGGAGTGATTCTCTCTTCCTCCTCATTCTCTCCTTCCCCACACTTTCCACCCCCTTTATAAGACACGGATATGTTAATTGACACGTCTGCCGCGGGCATCCTTTATTTTTAGCAAGGAGGTTATCATTATTATTTTCTTTTTCTCCCCCTCCCAATTTGTAAAACACTGTTGCACCTATTAGGAAAATCATTCTGTTTCAGATTAAATACAAGGCAGAGGTTGTCGTAAAAGAAATGGAAAAGCAGATGTTCTCTGATTAAGAGTGCACTGTTTATGACAGGCTTGTGGTCTAATGCTCATTTCTTCTGTCACTTAACAGCTGCTCTATGTAGGTTCTCTTCCAGAACTGTGTATTCTTTAATCTACAAGGCACGTTTAAAAATCTGCAGGCTTCCCTTACACCAAAAGAATAACCCTTGTTTCCTCCACCCCACATCATCTACATGTATGTATGTATGTATGTATGTATGTATGTATGTATGTATGTATGTATGTATGTATGTATGTATGTATGTGTGTGTGTGTGTGTGTGTGTGTGTGTGTGTGTGTGTGTTTGTTTGTTTGTTTGTTTGTTTGTTTGTTTACTAATTATCTTTCCTAAAATAGGAGAACATGTGGGAGGTCACCAACATGGGAAAAGCAACAGTATTATTGTTTGAACCTAAGAAAGATTAAAAGAGGAATGGTAGTGCAGTGATATTATCGGGCTGGCAAAGCAAACAAACATGAGGGCAGCCCAAACAAAAAAATTATAACTTTGAAGCTAGACTTCAGATCAGCACCAAATGGGGCACAGATGTAGCATACAGTGCGGCAATGTTCAGGGAGATTGGGCAAAGGGTTTTCATTTTGAGTTATGATTTCCTAAAAGAAAAACTGCCCCCTTTGTGCAGAAACAAGTGACCTTAATCATCCTCAGATTCAAGACAAATCCAATAAATTGAAATGACCAATCTTGCTTATCTTGAAAGAGAATGGTTGGCCCTCCTTACTTTTCTAATTTGGAAGAAACCTAGGCTGCAGGGGCTAAAATATTGTTCTTTAAAAAAGGGTAAAACAGTTACTTCCTTATAAACTGAGTATGTGTGGACCAGGCATACCAGCAAAATAACAACAATGGCGGCAGTTAAGATGGTCTACAGAATACCCTCTTGTGCTCACTACCATTCACACTTGTTGTAAAACACTCCTGAGAATTGTTTTGTGTTCGGGTGAGAAGTGATTAACTGATGAAAAAAGCTTCTGGGGTTTTCCTTTGCATGGTGTCAACATTCAGGCTGCTCTTTGCTATGTGAACCCTAGCATCCTTTTTCCTGATAGCAATGCGGGCATGATGTTGTGCAGCAATATCAGGCCATTTCCTGGCCTTTTGAATTGTGGATACAGAAGCACAATATCCCATATTTGTAAACTACTTTTTAAAAATAATAATAATAATTCACTTTCCATTGAGTAAGAGAAGGTCACAGGGAAGGGGATTTGGATCTGGGTATTGGGGTAAATAAAATACAGAATGTGGTAGAGAACAGTATATATCATTATTACATCTGTCAATTTGTTTCTTACTCAACTTACTTCACACCTATCTTACCATTTTTCTAAGACTTTAAAATCTAAAATTATATCTTATATTTTCATTCTCATAATTTTAATCCTTTCATAGTTTCATCTCTCATCCAATTATGCCAAGGTTCCCACTTTTTTTCTAGCCTCAGCAATTTCTTTGTCTTTTAATACTTCAGTTAAAATATCCATCTCTGCTGCTTCAATAATTTTTTTCTATTAACTACTGGGTTGTTGGAGTCTCTCTTTTTTCCAGTATTTTTCCAGTATTTGGTATATAAATTTCTTGCTGCTGTAGTTACATGTATAATCAAATATCTTTTTTTCTTTTTCTATCAAGTCTTATATTTAACAAAAACAGTTTAGGTTCATATAGAATTATAGAGGATAAAAATTTTCTTAAAAACTCATGGACTAGTTTCCAAAAGCTCTTAGCTTCTCCACAAGTCCACCACATATGATAAAAGCTACCATCTTTTGATTTACAATTACAACATTTGTTAGCGGTAGTTTGATATATTTTTGGTAATTTTTCAGGTGTCATATACCATCTATAGAACATCTTATACATATTTTCTTTGTAATGAATTGCTTTTGTTAGCTTAATATTATCATCCCATATTTGTGACCATGACTTTAAGTTAATATTGTGGCCCACATTTTGGGCTACCGGTTTTTGTTTTTGTTTTGAAGAATTTATTATTTAGAAATAGGGATGTGACTCCTCACTTTTATTGTCCTTATATGTGACAGTAAAAACCTCTGTTTCCCCCTCCCCCTTGCCTACAACAGGGAGAGTGTGATGCTCCCTGTGAGAGTCCTTCCATTTGTCAGAAGGGCTGTTTGCTTGATTATGCAAACTCATAATCATTACTGCCTAGTTTTTAAAATTTAGGATCTTTGGAATGGGTTAATTTGTGTCACTGGAATAATGGTCAATCCTTCTGTGCTTGCTATGTGTGTGCTTTCCTTCTCAAACAAACAACAACAAAAAAACCCAGTAGTTTTGACCACAGAAAATACATACATATATTTTTAAGAGCATCTCCAGACCTGGCCTTCCCTCCTGTCGTTATTTAATTTATTTTTGCTATCTTGAATTATATTATGTTGTTATTTTATACTGTTATTGTTTTTATGAAATTGTTTTATGAACTTGTTGTTAGCTGCCCAGAGTAGACTTCAGTGTAGATGGGCAGGATATAAATTAAATAAATAAATAAATATAGATTGTGGAACATGTAATGGATAAGAAGCCACTCTTGGTTTCCTTCCTGGAGATAACAGTTCTTATAGGGGCTAGTGCTTCTTACGAAGCCATCTCGATGGCAGGCAGGCAGTCTCACTTAAGACAGGAAATTTTGCTAATATTCTTCACATTTCTATTTCAAAATATCTTTTGAATATATATATATATATATATATTCTCTCTTCTCTCAAGAAGTGTCAAGAAATGAGAAACAGCCTTGAACTTTGCAAGCAGGATTCGACTCCAGCACAATATATATATTGTGCTGGAGTCGAATCCTGCTTGCAAAGTTCAAGGCTGTTTCTCATTTCTTGACACTTCTTGAGAGATAGCTAATATGAATAGGCATAATCTTGGGAGCGCAAAGGTGTGATGGCTACTCACAAAATAAGGTTTATGCCACCTTATATTTTATGTGGCAGTTAACTTTGACAGGAAGATTCAACATGCGGACAGTGGTTAAAGTGGCACCTTGATGGGAGGTTGCTAACCAGAAGACAAGGGAGAACTGGGTTCAAGTTCTTGCTCAACCACAAAACCCACTATGTGACTTCACTACAGTCTGCCATCTATAAACTACCTCACAGGGCTGTTGTGAGAATAAAAAGTTTAGACAGTTTGACATTCTGAAGAAAGAAAGAAAGAAAGAAAGAAAGAAAGAAAGAAAGAAAGAAAGAAAGAAAGAAAGAAAGAAAGAAAGAAAGAAAGAAAACATATGAGAGGAGTTTGATCACCTGATACACGAGGCAGGCTCATAAAGAGAGACATAGTTATTGCGATAGCTTGGACCTAAGCCATTTAGGGGTTTATAGATTAGAGCCAACACATTGATTTGGGGCCAGAAACTGCTGTAATGTGCTCCCTGTAACCAACCTCAGTTGACTATCTGGCTACAGTGTATTGGTCCCACAGAATTCAAATTGTCAAATCTGAGAGCTAGTAAATAAATTCTGAAGCAGCATTGCTATGATAACTGTGCCCTTTTTAAAGAAATCAGCATTGCAACCAATGACAACGCTCGACACCTTAAGGAAGGCTTGAAAGCTCAGATCCTACCGATTTTACTGTCCCTGAAGACCCAACATTGATCTTCCTTCTTTTTTATAAATATGATAATTATTCATTGTTTTCATTGCATAAGGAATCGAGCTTCACTCCTAAGAGCAAACATGAATTAAGGTAGGATGTCAGATTTCAGTTTCTAAGGATATCATGCTTTGGATTATGGAGGCACTGCAGTTTTTTGGTGGTGGTGTGGCTCATGCCCTCAGTTGCATTTGTGGAACATGGGTGTTCATAACTCACACAGCAAGCTTCCTTCTAATGTATTACAGTATTTAATATGCCTATTGGTCACATGCAGCCACATTAATTGTGAATGAGAACAACTACTGGTCTTTGATTTGTCATGATAATTTTAATTCCTTTGTAGTTAAGGTTTTTATATATGGCTGGCTGCTCTTTTTTATGTGCAGCTATTAAAATTAAAAGCTAGATGATTGGCTCTCAGTGCAATTATATTTGCCATTTGGAGAGTTTATAACAGTTTACCCTACTACAAGTGATGACCACAGTCCCATATCTGAGGGATTCAAATACTACAATGCTCAAAGTAGGAGTAGGGGCTGCTTGCGTGCTGGAGCTGGACACACCTCACCCCCACATTG
The DNA here is from genome assembly GCF_051106095.1 of Pogona vitticeps. Taxonomy (NCBI): domain Eukaryota; kingdom Metazoa; phylum Chordata; class Lepidosauria; order Squamata; family Agamidae; genus Pogona; species Pogona vitticeps. The sequence continues at coordinate 13,806,476 of NC_135785.1, read as the reverse complement.
GGAGGGTGCTCTTCATGCCCCAGTCACAAGTCATCTGTGACTATGAGCAATTTGGGTGATGTTTGTAGAAACTAGTTACTATTATCAGTGAGAACCATGTGACTGTTAGTAACAGGCCAGTGCCAGATATATAGCTTGAAAATCTTCTGCTTTCCTTTTATCTGAACTCATTGTTGATAATGGTTAATTATCTCCCTTTTTCCTCCTCTTTCCCTCTCTTTCTTTACCTGCTACCTTGTCCCTTACTGTGACTAAAGATGTGTCTCAGAGGAATACTGGGATCTGTAGTTTAGTGAGATACTTAGAATTCTTGGAGAAGTGCATTCCTGTGCACCCTTCAGAGCTTATAATTACATTTTAATAATTAATTTTTTACAGCTTGGGTTTTTGCATGTTCATTGGTTCTATTGTTTTTAAATTTTGTAATGCTGCCCAGAATAGGTTATTTGTCTAGATGGGCAGGGTATAAATAAATAAATAAATAAATAAATAAATAAATAAATAAATAAATAAATAAATAAATAAATAAATAAATAAATAAATAAATAAATAAATGGTGCCCTAAGTGGAAGGACTGATGATGAAATATTTGTATTGTAAACTGGTAAACTGTTATAATTCTCTTTCTCACAGTACTAAGGAAACTGCTGAGGTATACTCTCCTTGGGGATCCCCGCCACCGCGATTGGCGCCTTTGAATTTCCCACCATTTTCCCCTGCCTTTTTTCGTTTGTAGGTCAAGGCTCTGTTCGCAAGGCGATGCCATTTTTTTTTTTTTTTGCGAACGGAGCCGTTCATAAGTTGAAATGTTCATAGATAGGGATGTTTGTAAGTCGAGGTCCCACTGTATTAGAACTTGCTGGAAGAGAAGCCTAAGTATTCACCAAACTAGGTATCTCAAGATTCCTTAAAATGGGGCCATTGCATTTAAAACAGTATCAAATTGACACAATGCAGACACCCCTTTAGAGAATTGTCTAGCTATTGACCCTCTAACTTCTGTTACTAAGAATGTGTCTGCACTCAGAGACTGGCAGTAATATATTACAATCCATTTAAGTTATTAAGTAAATTGAACATTTTCTAATACAATTGGGTGTTTAATTAGTGTTTAACTTGACTTGAGGTTTTTTTTATTTTTTTAAATCAACCTTTCTCCATATGACAAATTAGTCAGATATGGGAAAATGCTGGGAAAGAAAGCTGTTGCTAGGCAACTGGATAAGCAATAAACTATACAAAAAAACCCGTGTCCAGTAAAAGATCTGTACTGCCCTGCCTGATGAAGAAACTTAAAATAAGGGAAGAGAATGAGATGAGATTATGAGGAAGGGAGAAAGAGAAAACAATAGAAGTGTTTTTGGTTGGTTGGATAATAAATGGCATTTTCAAAAAGGTATTGCAGTTATGTTCTCCATTCCAAAGTTCACAGCAGGTTTAAAGGGAAGAGGAGGAGTAAAATCATAGATGATATTTTTCATTGTCATTTCACTTTAGCAATGGACCGTATATTTTAATGAAAATTTAAATACTCACCTTGCAACATAAGAATATTTTTGAAACTTAATTATGATTAGCTGAATGGCAATTTTCAATAACTTCCTAATCTCTATCTGCATTATGCAGCTTATCAGTTTGATACCATTTAAACTGTCATTGTTTCAATTTAGGGAAGCCTGGGATTTGTGGTGTGATGAGATACCCAGAATTCATTGCTAGCTGCTCTCTAGTGGCACACCCCTGAACCACAGTAATCATGTGGTACTTGTGGGGGAATTTTTTTAAAAGGTGGTGATAGGTTTATGAGATCAAAAAGTGTCTTTTCAAGACTCTTGATCAAGCTGCTGCTGCTGTTGTTGTTGTTGTTTAGTCATTAAGTCATGTCCGACTCTTCATGACCCCATGGACCAGAGCACGCCAAGCCCTCCTCTCTTTCACTGCCTCCCGGAGTTTGGTCAAATCAAGCTAGGCACTTACAGACATGGGAGTAGCAGGGAAAAAACAGGAAAGTGCCTAAAATCATCCTGGATAAATGTTGAGGCTAGTTTTTGCCCTCCCACCCCCTAATAAAGAGATGAGATACAGGCAATGGGATTAAATACAGCCACACTTTATTGAATCAACATGTCAGTAACTTCTGGCCTCAGAACCAGGCACCTGTGGTAGTACAAGATCAGTTTTGGTGCCGAGGGTCTCACCGCACCCCCTCACCAACCTTATACAGGTGAGTCCCACACCCCATTGTCGCACAGTTCTTAAGACAGCATGATCCCGGCCGGTGAAAGATCAAGCCCCCTCCTCAGGCCTGTAAATCCCCTCACATTGGCAGCCCTCAGTCCAGGGAAGGCCCCAGCAGGTCTTTCCTCCCAGCACTATAACCTCACAATCTGCAAAGCCGTGAGGTCGAATGTGCTATCCCCTCTATTAAACTCCATGGACACTCGCTGATTCTATTTCCTTCAGCACTACTCGCTGTGTGACCTAAATTGATGACACAATAAGCAGTTATAGGGTCAACAACTAACCCCCGGCTGAATCCATGGATGCTCCCCCTCTGCCAAGGTAGCAAGATGTAATTCTCTTGTCTCGCATTATCCCAGGGGGAAAGGCAAAGGAAGTCTGCCACGGTGATGTGCGCCAGGGAATGAGACATTCTTGTTTTTTTTAGAAAAGTTCCAACATAGAGGCTGTAGGCTTTCTACAACAATTTGAGGTATAACTTTAACCTCTGTTGAAGATTTCGCTGTCTATCTATTGGACAAAGGACTGCCAATCATTCAGCATCTTTCCCATTGCTTTATATTGAAGCACTTCGTTTTCACTGGGCAGCAGTTTAGTTCCATTATGCAGAGAAACATATAATACTCAGCCTCTCTGCTCAGGGTAGCCTGTGAGATGGGAAAACTGTCCTTAGCTTTCTACCCACCCAGTTCTTTCCTCCTTTCTTTACATCAAATGGGAACAAGTCAGTGACAATCTGAATATGCTAAATTACTTTTTTTAAAAAGAGAGAGAGAGAGAGAACCTGAGGCATGTCCTAACATCCTTTTGACATCAATCAGATTTAAAGTTTTATATGAATTCATTAGATGACTGAAGGGAAGAAACTCCAGGTTATCATCCAATTTTCCTTTTTTGGCTCAATGTAAACTAGAGATGGACACTTACCAGGGTCTGGCACAGTTTGGCAGATCAAACCCTGGATTCCATGCCCCACCTCCTCCTGTGGACACCCATTCGGAGGAAGAGGTGGGACAGGGAAACCCCCAATTCAGGTTCTGACAGGGATCCCATGGGAGGAGGCAGGGTGTGGAATATGGGGCTCCCACACAACACTTGTGGGCTTGGTCTGCCAAACCTCACTGAATTGTGTTATGTGCCCATCTCTACTGTAAACATTGATTGACTGACTGACTGACTGACTGACTGACTGACTGACTGACTGACTGACTGATTGACTGACTGACTGACTGACTGACTGACTGATTGATTGATTTGATTTGATTTGATTTGATTTAGTGTTGAGCCATGTTATATCTAAATGGAAAGGGCACAACCTTTTTTCTTTATGTCAATTTGACAGTCTGGGCACTCATTTGTAACAGGGAGGTTAATTTGTCTCTTGCAAATGTTGTCTCCTGACTTCTAGATACAGTATAAACATAGTCTAGAGAGCCTGGCTGTGGTGGACAAGCTAGCTTGTCTTCCTGCCTTCACTTTTTTGTTTGTATCTTGCTGAGCTTTTCCACCATGCTCATTTTTGGAGACTACGTTTGCTGTGCCATTTGTAAGCAGAAATGTCAGGAAGAACTATATTCCAAAAATAAAACACTGTGTATATGTTTTGGGTTAACCAAGTGTGGAGAAGTACTGTGTAAGTTGTCAACTTTTAGTTACTGAAACATTGAAGAAACTTGTGTCTGTTCTGTATGTGAGGGGTTTTTCTGAGCTTCCTGCTAAGACCCTGTCAGGGACTGTAAGATTTGAAGGTACCTTAATACGGAGACTAATAAGATGAAGGTAGTGAACTGCCTCAGCACTGTCGTGGAAAAAGAAGTGGGGAAACGTTTGCAGTGTCTTCTCTTCCAAACGAGGCAATGGTGTAGACTTGCATGTGTTTTCTTGATGATGTTTCCCTTGTACAGTGGTGCCTCACTTGACGAGGATAATTCGTTCCGTTCAAATTGCTGTTAAGCGAAATCCTCCTCAAGCAAAATGAAAAAGCCCATTGAAATGCATTGAAAACCGGTTCAATGCGTTCCAATGGGCGAAATACCTCAGCATCCAGCGAATATCCTCCATAGGACGGCCATTTTCTGGTGCCTGTAATGCGAGGAATCCGTCCTAAAGTACAGTGGGGAGCCATTTTGCACAGCGAGTGGTCATTTTGAAACCCAACGTTCAGCTGTTTTTGATCGTCGTTAACCGAAAAATCGGTTCCTGAAGCAGGGAACTGATCAACATCAAGCAAAAAAGCCCATTCAGTCATTGTTTAGCGATTGCAAAAAACTAATCGTCAAGCAATTTCCTCGTCTAACAAGGTAATCGTCAAGCGAGGCACCACTGTAGTTAAATACCCCTTGCTAGTATCTTTGGGACAGGCCTGTGCCCTCAATTATCATAATTCGGGGGGGGGGGGTCTGGGAGGAAGCTGACTATTTCTCTGACCAGAGCTGAGCTGACTGTCTATGGCAGTCAATGCCTCTCCTCGTTCTCCTCACTGGAGAAGTCCTTTAGAGGAATCATGAAAAGCAGCCAGATACCCAGCTTTGTCTTTTGGTTTCCCAAATTTGGCAGGAAATAGGAGGCAGGCTGAATACAAAATCACTGCTCTTAGAAGCTCCTAGGAGGAGAAAATGGACTTCTGCAGACCAGTTAGAGGGCATGAGGTTGGAGGCCCTCTGGAGCCTCAAAAAGCCACCACAGCTACATGCAGCTCTCATGAAGTACACACTAGCCACCCTACTCCACAGAGAAAAGTTGATTGCCTACAATGGTAGTTCTCTGAGTGGTTATTAATGGTTTCTCCATAGCAGTTATTAAGAAATTACCAGTTTAGAATCTGTACTGTTGCTTCAATGTAAGCTTCCCTCACCTTTCCTTAATGGGTGGGACCCAAGATGGACCTGAGTGAGAGAGCTGGGGAGATTACATGGGTCGGAGCATTTAGAAAAGACAGTACAGGGATTTCTCAAAATATTCGGCCTTAATTATAACCACTAAACTACCTGGCAGAATTGCTCACATGAGGCTAACTTTTCACCTGTTCCTGGTTAAAGACTGATTTGGTATAAACTAGACAATGAAAGTGGGTTTCAAAGACAATGAAAGTGGATTTTTTAAATCTCTTTTCCTGGAGAGTTCCCTACAAACCATAAAACTACTATTAGATATTCAAATCCTTATTTGTCCCGCTCTCACAGACAAGGTGGAAGAAAAATGTTTACCTTGTGCAAATTTACATCTACAAGCTAGTTCTAATAGTTTTCAGATGCAGGTCTTTTGTAAAGCCAGTATGTCTTAATTGTCTTTTCGAATATAAGCCAAAGTACTTTGCCATACAACAGAGGTTGTTCACAGCAAGTTCTTGTTGTTGTTGAAATCACTTTTCAGCTATTGTGGTGACTGCTAAACTCAAAGGAAAGGCTGAAAGGGCTGATCGATAATGTCATAATTACTGCTAATAATATATTTTTTAAAAACTCAGACTACTAGTCTTACTATAGCTCTGGAATGAAGCATCTGTTAATTTGCCAAAATGCATTGCTGAACCTCTCTAGAAGCAGACACATTAACAGTGTAGAATAAGCCAAAAAAGAAAAAGAAAAACCACTGGTGTTAGAAACATGGCTTGTGCCCAGAAATCTGGGGACAATGGTACCATCAGCTTGGGAAGAGGGACATGTGTCATGGCCAGGAAGTCCAAAGCCCTGTTCAGTCTTTGTATACCAAAAGTGGGTTTGGGGTATAACTGTTGTAGAGATGGAGGTGCATACTAGCACTGTGCCATTCATTTCTTTTGGACTTCCATACTTCTCTAGGAATTCAATGGCCAGAATTCTGGGAACTCCAGTCCACAGACCCACACTTATAGACATCTAAATTTTGCTCAGCTGGACACGGCCAACCTGAGGCCTGTCTTCCTGTTTCCCAGGAAACTCTTTGACAGCTTCTTTTTAGGGACTATAAATGTCTGTAGGTATGGATCTCTGGGCTGAGACTCCCAGAATTCTGTCTAGGGAGCTTTTGGAAACGTCTTGGGGTAGGAGCCCTTTAAAAATGAATGGCAGATCGTTAGTACATAGAAATATTATTTCAAACAGCCCCCCCCCCAACTCACCCCATGGAGTGTGAAGGTCTGAAGAAGTGCCATAAAAGCAGTCAACTGAACTGGGTTACAAGCAACTTTTCAGACCATCTTGCTGAAGGCAGGTAAGCCTGATTGAGATCTGGAAGGGGACTTATTTGTATCCTCCCAGCCTCATCTTTTTAAAGCCCTGCCAAGTTTTCAGTGCCTGAATGGGTTTCTAGGTGGTATGAAGAGCACTCACTAAATTCCTTATACTCTTCAGTTTGGACTGTCTTTATATGACAAGTTTTTGTAGTTAGCATTTTTTGATATTTAATAGATAGGGAACAATATTGCACATGTACTGTAGATCTGCTTTCATATGCTCGTACAATCGAGACGTAGTGGCGCTGCGGGTTAAACTGCAGAAGCCTCTGTGCTGCGAGGTCAGAAGACTAGCAGTTGTAAGATTGAATTCACGCGACGGAGGGAGCTCCCGTCGCTTGTCCCAGATCCTGCCAACCTAGCAGTTCGAAAGCATGTAAATGTGAGTAGATAAATAGGTACCACCTTGGTGGTAATGGTGTTCCATGTCTAGTCGCACTGGCCACGTGACCACGGAAACTGCCTATGGACAAATGCTGGCTCTACGGCTTGGAAACAGGGATGAGCACCACGCCCTAGAGTCAGACACGACCGGACTAAATGTCAAGGGGAATCTTTACCTTTTATGCTTGTACAATAAAAAGAAGAAAATAGATTTTTCTGGACATTCTGTTTATCCATTTTGCATGGGACAAAAAAAAAAGATATTCAGAAGAGGTAACATTGGACAAGGTGCAAAATATTTGTCTGTTTCATACTGGAATGAATCCTTTTAGGGATAAATGCCAATTGTGACAAACACTGGTTTCTGATTCTTCCTAAAGGTCCGTAAAGGTCTATAGGGGCTTAGGGATGTGTTCAGGGGTCACATTCCACTAGCATTCTTTCTGCCTTTCCCCTAAGGAAAGCAGAGACAAACCATGAACAAACACAGAAGGATTAACAATTATTCAGAAATAAGCAAACAACCCTCAAAGGCTCCAGATGCTTAAATGTCATGAAACAAAGCCATTGTTGTCCTAGTTGTACAGAAATTTTGTGGCGTGCAAATTGTGTGGTTTTACAGGGAAAAAACTGGAGAGTTTATACAAAATACCTTTTTTTTTTTTTGCCACCAGAACAGCACTGAGAGCACTAGAGACTTCTTGACCAATGTTAGGGTTGGTGAATAGGATGCAGCAATTCCCATCCTCATCTGTGAGGATGAGACAGAAAGAAGTGAAGAGTTCCATCCATAAGCAGATCATGGAAGAACCATAGGACAATCTAATGGATCATTCTGTATCAACCAGGTCCTCCCTACAGCCACTGTCACACAATAGGTTTGGGCTTCTGGGTAACATTAAGGACCCATACAAGGACAGAAATGGGCACAGTGATTGCTGACTATGGTTGGTCTGTGTCAAACGATGAATACAGTAGCTTGAATCTTGGAGTAAGCTTAACTGCCCTCAATTTATTGGCTTTATACAGTATTGGAATTTGGTGGGCCAGTCTATGAATTGCAAAACAATACTTCCAATGAAAGATGAGATTTGATTCCTCTGTGGTGGACGACTTTAAATATATCTCTTCTTTTCCTTCATTGTCAACCCTAGCATAATCATCTATTCAAAATGGGAGCTGATTTGGAACTATTGCTATTGAGTGGACACTGGTGGAGCGGAGCCTTTGCTGCATTTTGTGGGTCTTTCACTCCCGTATTTTTAAGTACCAGAAAAAGTATTCAATATGTAGAACAATGAAGAGTAGGTGCAAAATCTAATCACAGTCTTTATCAGATGAACCTCCTATAAGATATTGAGAGCAATCCCCAATTAATTGGTACCTTTATTACATCTTTACATGGAAAAGGATGATCAGCTTGTAAAAACAGGAAAAAACAGAACACAACCATGATTATGCTTTTCCCTTTTACTCTGTTCCATAACCTAAAGAAGGATCTGCCTCTCAAAATAACCAACAGCTATTCTAAAATATTATCTATTTGCTATTCATCCTTTTCATTCTGTCCATTTATAATAGTGTTTAGTGCATAACATGAAGCCTTTTCTTATGCACCGATAATAAGGCAGGTAGATCAAGATTAGAACTGTCATTATTAGTTTGTTTTCAGAAAATAATGTGAGGTACATTATTAAAAACTAACCTGGATTTTTCTCTTCTTTTATTATTTATCGATGAGTGTAAATTTAGCATGAAGTATTTTATGTTGGCTGTCCAGATTCTGGCTATGTAAGACTTCCAGGACATTTATTTTTACCACCTAAGCCGTAAAAGTTGTTTTCCATATCTCCACTCAAATATAAGTACAAGCCAAAGAGGGGGAAAAAGCATAAAAATTACCTTGTCACGTTATTCCAAGGCTACATAGAGATACTGCAGTATCACGGTCCACAAAGCAAATTTAGTGGGGGATTAAAAAAAAAAGATTGTTAGTTATTTATTTATTTTACAAAAATGAGTTTTTCTTAGGCTAAAAGACATTGAAGAGTTTCAACGGTTGGAAATCTTATCTCTTTAGAGGGCATGCATAATAATTTTTATTTCTTTCTGAAACAGGTAGAAGTTTTTGAAGGTAACTTTCAGCTTCCGTTTGCTTTTTCCTGCACCTTTAATATCAACCAAAAGTGACACCTTTCTAATTGCGAAATGAGCACTCATGTTCTTCCTTCCGTAATACTTCCTAGAAATGTTCTTCTCTTTTTATATATTAGATTATTTATTCCCCATGTCATGTGCTAAATTAGTCAGCACGTTGACTCAAAATGGGGAATTCACTTCTCTGGGAAGAAGCACATAAAATGTCCTTGAATATGGAAGAGGAGGACAGCAAAAATCAGTGTTGAGTTCACAAAAGAATATTTTATCATACTCTTGTACTTTATGGGCAGAATCCTGTTCATTCATCCCTCTCACACAATAATCCATTGCACAAGGAGGTGGGGACTTTCTGAACTTGTAGATAGTAGTATTACTGGAGACCTCCTTGGGTAAGTTCAGAAACTGTCCAGGTGCTCATGAAATGAACCATTGCACCAGCAAAAGGAATGAACAGGATTCTGCCCTACATATTTTATTTGTAATATTTCATTTATTAGAACAAATGTAGGTTTTTTTTCTTCTTATATAAAATATTTATATCTAATCACAGTGTCACAACATGGTTTTTTTAAAAGTACTAATGTCAGCATGCAATCACTAAAATTAACATAAACACAGTCCCTGCATATCAATAAAATTAATTAGGAAATGGCACAATTGAAATTAGAAATTGATAATACGTCACAAATCAGACAATGAGTAGTAACAAGTCCAATTAAATCAGCAACCCTCCTCATTGTCTGAATACCTATGTGAGTGCCCCCCCCAACCTCAGCTTGATCGGCAGGGCATCCCTCCTCCATCCTTTGATCAATACGCTTCGGATCAACAGGTCGAAACACAACAGGGTTTATTAAACTTGGGGGGAGCCAGAGTCCCGGAAGCAGTTCATGTTGTTCTGGCAACTCCTGCAACGTCGCTGAAACCAGTTGTATTGGCTCTTGCCTTTCTATTGGACTATTTCAGTGATGTGGAGAGGGGGGATTTGCTGCTTGGGTAACAGCCTACCCTCCATATTATTATACCCAGGCCTCGTGCCCTGGAGAGGACACTCCAGCTTCACGTACAGCGTCAAAACACTAGATGCTGTTCCAAGTCCTCCATATAGAGCTCGTTATCATAGTCTCTCAAGACTGAAGGATGCCTATGAGGTTAAGAACAATTGGTTTGGTACACTGTCCTGGCTCCTTGGCCCTAGTTCCCAGAACTGGCCTAAGGTTTCTTTGTAAATTATTTTGCCATCTGGTTCCGTTCATCAACAGGGGAGAAGTCCATCCTATGAACCCAGTTCTCATCACTGGACTTCTTGACAAGAAAGTCTGTGAAGCCCTTGTCCCGGGGCTCCCTTGTCTTTGGACCACTCGTAACAATGAGGCTCGCAGACATGAGAAGAACCTCCCTTCAATGAACTGCACTATTCCCAGTTCCCTAGGTTCTTCTCTGTGGAGCTCTCCTGGCATTGGCGGGATTGCTGTCCCTTCCTGCACCAGCGTCAGCGCTGCATGGGGCTAGACCCTCCCATTTCCCACTCAACTCTCTTCTCACTGCAAATATAGTCCAACAAAAAACTCTCTCTGTGTTGTAGAAGCCTCATGGCACAGTGATTAAACTGCAGTACTGCAGCCTAATTCTGCTCATGAACCAGGTTCAATCCCAGGTAGTCATCTCGATGTTTACTCAGCTTTCTATTCTTCCAAGGTTGGTAAATCAAGTACCCAGCTTGCTGGGGGGAGGTGCGCAATGTGTAGCCTGCATAATTAAATTGTAAACCATCCAAAGACATCTTTAAGCACTATGGGGTGGTAGATAAGCAGCACACTTTACTTTTGCTTTAGGTTGACTCATTTCGTAATGATGGGGGCAGCAGGAAAAGCTACTGGATAGTTAAATATTGGAGAAGACACTTTGCTTTTTGACAAACAAGTAGAAGCAGCTATTTATGGAACCTCTGGTGGGGTTACCACCAGGAAAAACATCAATTCCATGCTCAGCAAGCTAGCCATGAGTACATTCATTAAACATGATACTGTCATTGTTTTATAGCATAGAATACAGTGGTGCCTCGCTTAACGGCGATAATCCGTTCCAGGAAGATCGCCGTTAAGCGAAAACATCGTAAAGCGAAAATAAAAACCCCATTGAAACGCATTGAAACCCGTTCAATGCATTTCAATGGGGTAAAAACTCACCGTCCAGCAAAGATCCTCCATACAGCAGCCATTTTTTGCTGCCTGTATAGCGAGGAATCCATCCCTAAACACAGCCAGGAGCCATTTTAGTTACCCAGCGGCCATTTTGAAACCGCCAATCAGCTGTTTAAAAATCATCGTTTAGTGAAGAATCGGTTCCCGAAGCAGGGAATCAATCATCGCGAAGCGAGATTCCCCCATTTAGAGCATCGTTTTGCAACAGCGTTCCGTGTCTCAGTAGCACTGGCCATGTGACCACGGAAGATTGTCTTTGGACAAAAATGCTGGCTCTATGGCTTGGAAACGGGGATGAGCACTGCCCCCTAGAGTCGAACACGACTGGACAAATATTGTCAAGGGGAACCTTTACCTTTACCTTTGCAATCGCAATTGCGATCGCAAAAAGATCATTGTAAAGCGGATTCGTCATAATGCGGGGCAATCATAAAGTGAGGCACCACTATACATAGATCTCTATTGTATTGCAATTGCAATTTCGATCACAAAAAGATCGTTGTAAAGCGGATTCGTCGTAATGCGAGGCAATCGTAAAGTGAGGCACCACTATACATAGATCTCTCTTATAGATATTTTTGCTGTTGTCTTTAGTCCTCAAAAACTCAAATTCTCCATCCAAGTCCTTTTTGATAAGCATGCTGTGCAGAGTGTAGAGTTAAACAGAGAACGCTTCTTCCCAGCAAACCCCTCTGCATGACCCACAGCTTATACCAATTCACTACCAGCAAGCCAGTTAAAGACATAGAAGAGTTTCTGCCTTCTATGAATCATGGGATTTTCCCCCATTGATTCTCTGTTTAATGACAACCCAGAAAGATAGCAAAAAGAAGTTTGTCCCTAAGATTTTTTTCTCTCTCTCTCTCCATATCCTTTTCTTCTCTCTCTCCATATCCATGCCTCCCAGCTCCTAGATTTCAGGAACAAAGGCATAGAAATAGAATGAAGGGAAAACCAAGATCACCTAATAGGCAATGGCCAAAATCTCTTTGGAGGTACTACCACCCTGCTGCTAATATGTCTTTTGAAAACCACCTTTCCCCCGCTTCTCTAATTCAAGATGGGCTGAATACAGTCACCAAATTGATAACAGCCAGTCAACAAGGCATGAGAAAGAAAGAGATGTTTCTATATAGAGGACCGTTCAAAAGAATTGTATCCTTCAAATAAGGATATACCTGTTTATCTGTAGGCCTACTTAAAAAAATAAATTGGGAACTATAGATTTGTGTCATTGTTTTTTCAGAAATGTCATAGAGTGGTCTTAACTGACCAGATAGGTGGGATATAAATAAAATAAATAAATAAAATAAATAAAATAGTGTTGTTGTTTTGGGTGGTGGTTTTTTAAAGAAATGTCCATTTCCCCCCCTAAGAACAGCTATTCTAAATACATAGTCATATATCAGAAGCTGTTGAAATGAAGTTACTGTGGTAAAAAATGCAGTTTTTTAAAAAAAAAATCTTTTATATTTAATCTTATCTTTTGTCTGAACCAGATCATGGCAGTTCTTAAAACAAAGATTTTAGAAAAATAGGATTTTTTGCTTTGTATTATTTGAGATCAAATTATTTATCCCCCTAGCTGAGTATTAGCTGATATAACTGATGGTTGCTATCTCTTCCCTCTACCAGTTCATCTGGCATGATGTTCTGGTATGATGCAACATTGTTCTAACTATGGCATTGTGGGACGGTAGGGTGACCTTTTGGCTGAGAGCATCATGACCTACCTGGCTAACTGTTAATCAACATGGCTGCAAAAAATTCTTTAAAAACAAGTTGCCCTTAATATCCTCTTTGGTGGCTACTAAATAGTTGTTGTTAGTGCCATCAAGTAGCCTATGACTCATGGCGACCATATAAATGAGTGATCTTCAAAATGTCCTGTTCTCAACAGCCCTGCTCAGCTCTTGTAAATTCAAACCTGTTGCTTCCTTTAGGGAAGCAGTCCATCTCATATTTGGTAGTCTTTTCCTGTTGCCTTCCATGTTTCCCAGCATCATTGTCTTTTCCAGAGAATCCTGCTTTCTCATGTTGTGGCCAACGTAGGACGTCCTCAGTTTCAATATTTTTGCCTCTAGAGATAGTTCAGCCATGTTTTGATCTAGGACCCACTTGTTCATCTTTTTTGCAGTCCAAAGCATCTCTCTTCCAGTGCCAAATTTCAAACGACTCATTTACCCCCCCCCATCAGCTTTCTTTCCTGCTTATTCAACTTATATGCTGAATACATCATGCGAAAGGCTGGACTGAAGGAATCCCAAGCCGGAATCAAGATTGCCGGAAGAAATATCAACAACCTCTGATATGCAGATGATACCACTCTGATGGCAGAAAGTGAGGAGGAATTAAAGAGCCTTGTAATGAGAGTGAAAGAGGAGAGAGCAAAAAAAGGTCTGAAACTCAACATCAAAAAAACTAAGATCATGGCCACTGGTCCCATCACCTCTTGGGAAATAGAAGGGGAAGATACGGAGGCAGTGACAGATTTTACTTTCTTGGGCTCCATGATCACTGCAGATGGAGACAGCAGCCACGAAATTAAAAGACGCCTGCTTTTTGGGAGGAAAGCGATGACAAACCTTGACAGCATCCTAAAAAGCAGAGACATCACCTTGCCAACGAAAGTCCGCATAGTCAAAGCTATGTTTTTTCCTGTAGTGATGTATGGAAGTGAGAGCTGGACCATAAAGAAAGCTGACCGCTGAAGAATTGATGCTTTTGAATTGTGGTGTTGGAGGAGACTCTTGAGAGTCCCTTGGACTGCAAAGAGAATAAACCTACCAGTTCTAAAGGAAATCAACCCTGAGTGCTCACTGGAAGGACAGATCCTGAAGCTGAAGCTCCAATACTTTGGCCATCTCATAAGAAGAGAAGACTCCTTGGAAAAGACCTTGATGTTAGGAAAGTGTGAAGGCAAGAGGAGAAGGGGACGACAGAGGATGAGATGGTTGGACAAGAATGAATTTGACACAACTACGGGAGGCAGTGGAAGATAGGAGGGCCTGGTGTGTTCTGGTCCATGGGGTCACGAAGAGTCGGACACGACTAAACGACTAAACAACAACGACGAACTGAAAGACTGCTGGGTGTAGAGCTTGAGGAACCACCAATTGTACCTCCTCACCATGGCCAGAGTTGGGGGTGCCCCACAGCATGTACCAGCTGCATTCATTTCTCCCTCTTGCTTCATATGGGCTAAAGCTTGAAACAGGGAGGGACCTCTGGCTGTCACAGGCAGTGTCACTTCCTGGATGCACCAGCAGCACATACTCCTATCTCAACCTCAACTGGGCTAGCTGGCACCTCCATGCTCTGTTTGGGTAGCCATTCAAGGCCTGACCAGTCTTTCACCATAAGCATGTCTCCAGTGAGGGTGGAACTACCCCAACCAAATACATTGGGTCTTATCTTTCACTTCCAGTTCTACCTGGCACATGAAATATGGTTTCACATCTCTGTGGATGCAGCAAACTAATAACACTGCTTGAAGGGGATTACCACAGGCCTCTTTTACCAGGTTCCCTCACATCCCGTGTCATCTAAAGCAGACATTTGTTTGCCATTTAAGCAAACACTTCCCACCTTGCAGGGTTCTTTTAACCCACCTGCATCCTAGCCCATACACTGATGCAGGTAAACTCCATGATCTGCCAATCCTTCAGAATGTGATTGGGGGAGTATGGAAATTGCTGGTTTAAAACCTCCAGCTATACAGGGGAGAAAAAAAAATCTGGACAGGGATCTACAGCGCAGAATATTATACTTACAAGCCTCCCTCAAATTTACCACCTCCTAATGTATAGTTAATTTTAGTTAGATTTAGCTCAACTGGCAATATAGTCTCAGTAGATTCAGTCAGAGATTTTGGCATTGAGAAAGAACAAAAATTGTTTCATTTTTACTCACAAATCTTCATATATATCAGAATAACAAACAAATCACATTTACTTGTTACAAAGTTTAAGAGCTGAACTTGTTAACTTCATTATTTTGACTGACTGGTTACAAAAATACTTCACTCAGACTCCACAACTGTCAGGCTCTAACATGCACAGAACACCGACACTGCTGACACATTTGGCTGTTCCTGTGTGACTGATATTCAACCCCAAAGTTTCTTCAATTCAAACAGCTTAAAGGCATAATATGTTGGTTGGTGTATTTCCAACCTCTCCTGCTCTATGATCCATGGATATTAGAAATGGGAAGTAGGTAACCAGGTCTCAGGGGGCCCATGAAGACATGTAAAGAAGGTAAGCCGTGTCTCAGTTAATAAAGCCACAAATAATTTGAGATGGCTAATCACCTCCATCCTTTGGGTTTATTCTTCCACTGAATAGCCCCCTGCTATTCAGAATCAAGCCACTAATCAAGGTATGGCATCTCCTTCTTCATATCATTTTGGGCTTGGATCTCAAAAAAACCCCAAATATCTTATGTAAAGCCCCTTTATAGAACTCATGCATTTGTTTTACAGGCTCCATCTGTCTGTGGAGCCATTCCTTTCCTCCTCTCTTGAGCATACATTAGCACTTTTTAAATCCTACACAGTGCATTGAAGGGTTGCTCAGTTTAATAGAAGCCAATAATGCATTAATACATTACTCATTGTGAAGGGTGCTCTTAAATATTCCCTTGGATGCTAATTTAGCTGGATTTTGTAGCAAGAACACACTGACATTGTTAAGGGTAATAGCTCGGTGTTTTACAAGACAAAACACGCATGGAGGTTAAGCTGATTGTATGAGTTGTTTTATGTGAGTAGTTTTGAGTTCATTGTTACGCAATGCCATTGGGAACTACAAATCTCTTATTCCATTCCTTGTATGGTGGCAGAACTACTGCTAATACACTGCTGGTGCCATACAGCTTTAGAGGATGACCTTTGGGTCCCCTTTTGGACTGGAGAGCTGGGAGGGATGCTATGGATCATTGAGTCCAGCCTCTGTCAAGGAAGCACAGTAGATGCCTAAACCCACTGAGGTATCCAACAGTAAGGAGATCCCGAGCATGTGAAAATACTTGCTTGTACGCAATATGGTGCCCAGGTTTCAAAAAGTCTGCAGGTGATAGTGACCTCATGGCACACTAATTAAACTACAGTAGTGCAGTCAAGACTCTGCTCACAACCTGAATTGAATTGTGCACTTAGGAAGCCAGCTAAAGGTTGACTTAGCCTTCAGTCTTCCCAAGATTGGAAAGTTGAGTACCCAGATAGCTGGAGGTAGTGGTGGTAATGTGTAGCCTGCATTCTTAGGCATCTGTCAGTCTCGAAAGACCATGGTAACGCGCTCTGCATGAGTGTCCTCTCCAGAGCATGAAGCCTGGGTAGAATAATATGGAGGATAGGCTGTTACCCAAGCAGCAAATCCCCCCTCCCCACATCACTGAAATAGTCCAATGGAAAAGCAAGGGCCAATACAACTGGTTCCAGCAACGTCGCAGGAGTTGGCAGAACGACATGAACTGCCTCCGGGACTCCGGCTCCAGATTTTGCCTCTAACTCCTGAAGCCTTTTCCATGAGCGGATATAGCCATAAGGCAGTGGAGGTTTGGAAACTGAGTTTTCCTTCTCCTAGATGGGCTCCTTCCAAGGCTGACGAGCCCCACCAACCCAATATAGCATTGCATAATTCTTTAAAATTTGTACTGTCCAGAGAGTGCTTTAAGTGCTATGGGGCAGTATATAAGCAGAATACTTGCTCATACGTATGAGGAAGCGGACTTGTGCATAAAAGCTCACTTTGAAATATGGCAGTTAGTCTTTAAAGTGCCACGTCTGTGCCTTTACTTTTTATTTTTGTTTTGTTTTTGTCTGATATATTAGCACAAACTAACATGGTTACTTCTGCTACTTTTGTGCGTGCTTAAGCTTTGTATCTTTACGTTGTTATTTTTTCTAAAAAATGAAATCTAACAGATTTGGTTGTCTGTTACAAGTAATCCATCTCCTCACCTTTTCTGTTTTTGCTGTTTTATTGGATTTCTTATTTTATGTACATCAGTAATGATGTCAAGTGACAGGATGAATGTCTCCTTTATTCTGATTATTTTTAATCAGAATGTGAAAATCTTGAAAAAAAAGGCACTAATGGTAAATGAGGGTCAACAAGCTGTTATGATGGAGCACATATCTGAGAGAAGCAGGCTGAATATCATCATCATCATTGCATTCTCGAAGGCTTTCACAGCTGGGATCTGATGGTTGTTGTGGGTTTTTCGGGTTCTTTGACCGTGTTCTGAAGGTTGTTCTTCCTGAAGCTTCGCCAGTCTCTGTGGCCGGCATCTTCATTGCTGGAAGGGATCCTATGGATTGTTGAGTCCAGACCTGTAAAGGAGGCAAGAAGAAGAGATGAACTCCGAATCTCTGACTCTGTAGCCAGATACCTACATCGCAGAGCTATCCAGGAGTTTTTGACATTGTGGAATTTCTTTGCTAGGTTAGACTTAACGTTAGTCTATTACAGGTAGTGGAGGAGAGATATGCAATCAGCACAGTATGTAATACTCAACAACACTGATGGCTCTTTATGCCTAACATCTGGTCATTGGTGGTATGTTTCTGTCTGAATCGAGAGATTCTAGTTTAGTTCTAGATAAATCTATACTCTACAAATATACCAAGTTCTATTTTTAAAAAAGATGTTTTTAAAGGTGAAAGAGGAGATCTAATTTACAGCCCATCTGTTGTTTGCTTGCGGTTCCTTACAGGGTGCAGATTCAAAGACAGGCTGGCCTCTGGCTTTTAAAGTTGGCTTTTAGAATTATTTTAAAATGTGTATTTAAATGTTTTTCATCTTCTTCTACATTGCTTGTACAACAACCCTGTTGGGTGGGACAGTGGGTACTTTAAATATGGGATAATAAACAAATACTGAAAAGTACTTCAATTGCAGGGACATGTGCCAGTAAGGGACTGACAGGCTGAGGGAAAATCGGATTTCCCCAGTTGCTTGGCACCTGGAAATGCTGCTGTTTCAGTATTCAAGATTACAGGAAGTGAGGGAGGAAGCCTCTCTCTCAAAAAAAGTCTGCAATAAGACTTGCCCAGCATTGCTGCTGGTGGTGTCTGTGCCTGAGGAATGGCGATGTGGAAAAAAGTGAAGCAGTAGTCGGAAACTTGATTTTCCACAGGCTGGCTGGACAAATCAGCTACATCCCATGATGATCCAGATCTTGAATTTTACAGTTGGCCAGACATGTTCTGATTACTATTATTTTATTAGGGTAAATGTGAGCTAGTTTTCTAGGCCTGCTTCTTGACATAATAGGGCATTTTTCATAGGCAGTAATGGAATGGATTTAATTATCCTTTTGTCAAATTCTAGCTTTGCAATTCCTTATTTGGATGGATAGCTGGGTGAGCTGTTCTATTTCAATGTTACATGCATTAACCGAGAAATGGAACACCCAGAATATTTCAACAAATAGACTCCATTGGACAGTTGGAATTTTAGGATATTCTACTGAGTTTCTGTTAGTTAAATCGGGCTTATGTACAGCTTATCTCCTGGTTGTCTGTGACTAAGTATGTAATGATTGCTGTCATATATTCTCATTCTCAAGGAGAAAAAAATGGAATGTCTTAGCCATCAAAAGACTGGATCAAAAAACTGTCCACCACTGCAAGGTTTTTTGGTGTTTTTTTTGGTTCTATGCAAGAGCAAAGAAACTATGACTTTTTTTTTTTTTTTTTTTGCAAAACACTCGATTTCCCCCCTGTAAAATATTAATTCAGCTTCTGAATTAAATACTAAGTTATATGTCCAGTTGCAATTAGTGGTTAAATAACTGCTTTAGGCATGCCTTGACAAACCTGCATATTGAACTATTCATCCTACCAAGTGGTACATAAGCATGGAACCTCAGGATATCAGAAATGAAAGGAACATGAACTGCTAGGCAGACATATTTTTTAAATACCTCTTTAAACTTTTAGAATAGCTGTAAATTAAATCTGCACTAATTGTGTTGCAGAGTTTTAAATTTTGCCTAAACTCCTCTAGCTGGACAACAGGGATTCACTGAGCAGAATTAGCTTCAAGTCCCCCCGAGGTAACCACCCCTTATTGTCTCATCAACTGGCATTTACAGTCCTAGTAACTCACTCTGAGACATTGGTAAAAGAATGAATAAAAAGGTTTCATTTACTCACAGTTGAATGAATCAAAATGGCATATTGTGCACAAATGACTGCTTACAGACTTTCAACAACAGACCTCAGCAGATTAACAGCCTGCTTACCATGTCCTCCTGCAAACTACATTCTAACTGTACACTAACTCACTAACTGCTAAGAGACTAAAAGGGAGGATAAGAGACAATTAAGCAGTGAGGGGTGGCTGTCTTTGAAATCAGAGACAGGGAAGGAACAATCGGCTACTGGTGGATTGATTGATTGACAGTCAGCTCAATCCAGAAAGGTCCCTCCCAGCCAAACCTGCTTAAAGGCAGCATATGAGGTTGAAATAACTTCAACAGATTGCTGATAAAAGCAGTTCTTGAAAGACTAGGATAAATATTTCCTAAATTATTTCTCAACCAACACCATGTAAGAGCCCAGCTTTCCTGCTGCCATCCACTGCATTCGTTTCTATAATCTGCTGCTGCTTTTATATCATTTGTAGGTCACTTTCTTCCACCAGACATATCAAAAATTTTAAAATAAAATACTTGTGGTCCTTAATGACTGATGGATTTATTTGATGGACTACAGTTTACTTCCCTAGATAAATTTCTTCCAGCATGTATCCCATGGAATATCCTGGGCAGTGGGACTTCTCATAAAGAATGTGGTACCATCAGCACACTATGCAGCCAGATCAGATAGTGTTATATGTTGTTATAATAAAGCTGACACAGAGAGTGAGGGCAAAGCTTCCTATATCTGCATTGACCCAAATGGGAAGTAATTTTCTTTTCTTGAACAAACATCCCTCATCTAAAAAAGAGTAGATTCTTTCTGCAAGTTTGCTTATTAAAGAAACCCTCCTTGCCTTGTACAATGTAATGTAATTTGTGCGTATTAAAAACTCCCCCCCCCCCCATAACGTTTGCTTTCTAGGGTATAAAATGCACAATATGACACTTTTGTTGTCAGATTTTGTAGAACTAGTTGTGTGATAAGACGATCCTGAACAAGATTGATGTTCTACTTATTTTTGAAATTGATGTATTTATGCCTCCAAATGATCCCAGCTCCCAATATACTGCATTTTTCCGTGTATAAGACACCCCCATATATAAGACACCCCCACTTTTCTAATCCAAAATTAAGAAAAATAAGTGGGGCTTAGAAAGTGTAGGGGAAAAGGGATCAAAGTGCTGCAGAATTGCTTTGATCCCTGCTTTCCCCTCCACTTGTTTTTGTTCTCTCCTCAGCTTACTTCCGTGTATAAGACAACCTTCAATATTTAGTCTAAAGATTTTAAACAAAAGTATAGTCTTATAGACGGAAAAATACGGTAGGCTTTAATGTCCTTTAATGCAGATGGAAGGCTTCTCCACCTCAGACTAATCTCAGCATGCCTTCTTACTATAGGCAAAGGGCCAGTACTTTTCTGTGTTTTCCTCCTGCTGAACCCCCAGCTTCACATTGTATGAGTATGAGTGTGTGTATCTTTTTTAATGTGACATTGCTAATAGAAGGCAAGCTTTATTTTCATGCCTGCCTGTGTCTGAGTGCTTGCCTTCCTCAACCCATCTGTATATAGGAATGCATATCTGCTAGTTTGTGCATCTGTGAAGGTAGGTGTATAGATGCCCGTTTGTGCCCTTTGGTCTACCCCTTTTCGGTCTCCATTGACACACCATCTTTCCCACCAACAAGATGGCTGCCACTGTTGGTGGTTTCTATTATGGTATCACAGTGTCCAGTCCTGTGTTCTTTGGCGGTGTTTCTACAGTAAAAAGAAAGAATTCTTTGTTGGGTCATCTGTTCTGGAAGGTAGGTTTTTATAGTGTGAGTTTAAGTAAGTCCTTCCTTAATTAGTTTGCCTCAGATTTTATACTACTGCACAGGTAAAAAGGGGGGCATGTGAGTTCTAATTAATGTAGCAAATGGATAGCTAAATCTATGGAGCAGGTGGAGTGCATTTTACATCAGTGGGAGTGAGATACGACATTATTGTCTTTGCTGCCAATTTTATGGCTGCTTTGGGAAAATCAAATGCTATATTGTCTTACTGGGACCAATTGCAATAAATACTTTATAGCTATTAATCATGAGACTGATCATTTGGCATCATTAAAAAGTTCCCAGACTTCTTCTGTGAGACCTTTAAAAACCGGCACTTCGTTTT
Organism: Pogona vitticeps; assembly: GCF_051106095.1. Lineage (NCBI taxonomy): Eukaryota > Metazoa > Chordata > Lepidosauria > Squamata > Agamidae > Pogona > Pogona vitticeps. The sequence goes on along the minus strand of NC_135785.1, from coordinate 13,784,967 downwards.
GTTGATGAACTGCAAATGACTCATCATGACAAATGTTGCAGTTAAAACTCAGGTTGCCAGGATGGTTTCGATTCAGAAAATTGGGGGACGGACCCTAGGAGATCAAAAGTGGAGTCCATCCATTCCCAGTGAACCTTGGACTGTCTTTGAATTGATCTCCAGTGGATCATTATTTCTCTTTCCCCATAGGCTTTTCTATGTGCATATATTTATTATTGTACAGGTACTAGTATCTACCTCAGTCAGGCCTCCTTCCAAAAGAATAAAGCTTATAGGTGATTAGAAAAGGAAGGCAGGAAATATGGGGACATATTTCAGTCCAGTCGTGGGAGTAAGCCCCACTGAATTCAATTCAGTTTAGTTGGTTTGTGAATCTGCTTTAGTCACATCTGGAGATGGAGCTTTTGGATTCTCCCTCCCCCCATAAATCCCATAATTCTCCATTCTGGGAGTTCTGCCTGACAGACAGATGACGTAGATAACACCTAATTGTGGCTCATGTGGGAGAAATGCTTCACATTGAAAGCTTTAAGACTTATTTAGGCCAAACTCTTCCCAAGTTTCCTTTTTCTGATGGTTGTTGTGGCTTTTTCGGGCTCTTTGGCTGTGTTCTGAAGGTTGTTCTTCCTAACATTTCGCCAGTCTTTGTGACCGGCATCTTCATAGGACAAGAGTCTGGACGGACAGAGTTCTGACTCCTGTCCTCTGAAGATGCAGGCCACAGCAACCATCAGATCCCTTCGAGAATACATTTCCTTTTTCTAGTTTAGCGCTAGCTGTGAGCTTTGTTTCTGAACAGGAAATTTGGTGGAGCTAGGTCTAGCTAAACTTCAAAGCCTTCCAAAAGAGGCCTTTCTCCCAGGTGAGCCATATTGAGTTGTCTCTAAAATACCTGTGTATCTTGGATTCTTAGTCCAAAAAATTCAGAAAATCTCATTCCTAGCCATATCCTGAATTCCTAACTGAATTGGCCCAAATTAGATCAGTTTATATGAGGTTCAGATTAAAGTAGGTCAGATTATGTTCTGAAACAAAGTGGAAGAATCCAAAGTGATTTGGATTGATTCAGGACTTCAGACTGAAAAACGTGAGTGGGAAAGGGCCAAACTATGTTTTTCTAACATGCCAAATAAGAAAAAAATACAGTTGTGCCCCGCTGGACGATTACCCCGCTCTACGACGAATCTGCTTTACGTTGATCTTTACGTTGATCTTTTTAGATTGCTTTTGTAATCGCAAAACAATGTTTTAAATGGGGTTTTTTCTCTGTGCAATGATTGGTTACCTGCTTTGGGAACCAATTTTCGCTGATCAGTAAACAGCTGATCGTCGGGTTTCAAAATGGCCACCAGCTGAAGAAAATGGCCTCCCGCTGTTTTCTAGGACGGATTCCTCGCTTTACAGGCACAAAAAATGGCTGCCATATGGAGGATCTTCACTGGACGAGCAGGTATTCAGCCCATTGGAACGCATTGAACGGTTTCAATGCATTTCAATAGGTTTTTTATTTCGTTTGACGATGTTTTCGCTCTACAGCGATTTCGGTGGAACGAATTAACGTCGTTGAGCGAGGCACCACTGTAGCAGGGTGGTGTGATATGGGGATGAGGGCTGTGCTCATTGACTTCTGCCAAGGAATCCCCCACTACTCCCAGAGAAAGCTCCATGGTGTATCACCAGTGTTGTTCCTGATTGGGTAGGATCTGAAAAGGTAATGTTTCATGGTCATTTCAGGTTTTCACAGAATTCAAAGTCTTGTTCTCCTGACATGCCTGGGGACTAGACCCTAAAGTATGTCATTTCTTGAATCTAGTTTCCTTTATATTATAATCAATGTCATGTGGGGAAGGCTGCCCAAAAACCTAAATGGGAATAGGGAAAACAGAAGCCTTCCATTCTACTTCTCATAGTAGCATCCAAGTACATAAGAGCATTCTGTTAAGTAAGCTTTTGATCCAGAGATCTGTGAGTATTCAGAATTATTCACACAACCCTTGCATGGCAATTTTACTTTTTCAGTTTAACAGAAGTGGGTTTGAATATGACTGTCTTTATCTGTCAGGAATGTCCCAATCTAAAGAAGGGTTACCAGTCAAGTCACTCTTTACTGGGCATTTGTTGAATAAGGACATAGCCATTGAATGAACCAGTCCTCCTTCCCCATTTAATGACGAAGCCAACGTTGTCCCAGAAAAATCAAATCTTTTAGTTGTCAAGGTTGTAAAGATTCTCTGCCATTTAAGCTATGCAAGAAGTTAGTTTTTGTGCTGATCTAGGCATTATTCCCACATCTGCATACATCAGGAGATGTGTGAATTACTAATACATGAAGGTGACAGATTGGTACAACCTGTTGCTTTGGAAATTGCAGTATTATATCACACTGGTGTGCTTCATTTCAAACTAGTTTGAAATAACTGCTGCATCTCCCCCTACCTCCCCCCCAAAAAAGAAATAAAGGGCTACATCTCATTTTGCCCGTATGCTGGTTCAAGTTCAGAAACTCTGCTTCATATTGCTTTTTTCAATCATCCTTTTTTTTAAAAAAATGAAGTTTTCCTCATCAAAAGCCAGATCAGGAAATATTAAGAGCAAAGTAAGAAAAAAGGCATGTTATTCTTAGCTTTCACCTCATCAACCTAATCTCTCCTAAACACGAAGAAAGAAATTGAATGTTGCAAGTGAAATAGGACTTCCATAGACCAGTCCATTTAATTTACTAATATTTGGCAATGGAAGTGCCTGGAGAAGACCCCAAGAAGTTATTTTTATAGACCTAACTTCTGCAGATATAAATGTCAACAACTATAAAGCAAGTTGCTTGTTAAAGTTAAAATATAAAGCAAGGTTAAAAATACAAGTAAACAAGCCAACAAAAATGTGCTATGTCTATTTGAACAATGCTTCTAGTAAATTTTGGATGAGTTATAAAGTCATATTAATACTTCCCGAGAGAAATGCTAGAATTTGTCATTTTGAACTTCTCCCCCTACCTTTAAAATGTCTAAGAGTGATTGAACACAGGGAATGAATCAATTTCTCAGCAACCGCTTATTTACTATTCTGGGGGAAAAGAAAGAAAGAAAGAAAGAGAGAAAGAAAGAAAGAAAGAAAGTGTTCTGCTTATATACCATCCCCATAGCACTTAAAGCACTATCTGAGCATTTTACAGTTTAATTGTGCAGGCTACACGTTGCCCCCCACCCTGCAATCTGTGTAATCAATTTATGGTCTCAAAAGGATCGAAGGCTGAGTCAGCCTTGAGCTGGCCAACTGAATCCTCTGAGATTGAATGCAGATCGTGAGTAGAGTTTTTACTGTCGTATTGCAGCTTAACTGCTTGCCATGAGGGTCTTATGAGACGTGTGTATAAAAGGGGGAGTTTGATATTACAAAAAAAAAAAAAATCAAACTACCACAATTAGCAAAATTCTCCATGAGAAGATTTAAAAATGGAATGATAGGGAAACTCAAATTAATATTTTTCTCCACATGTGCCCAGTGAAAATTTTAATATTCCTTTCATTTGGGGTGCTTTAAAGGTGGTTCCTTGTTCATTTTCCTGTTTTTTTCTGTATTGGTCATTTAGTTTTACATGAAAGAGAACTCCTCTTTTGGGTTTTCCCTTTGTGTTTCTCCATTCATATTCTCTGGAAGTCCACAAGCCTTAAGGAACCCTTAAAAATTACTCCAAAAAAAGCAGAGGCAAGGCAACAGAGAACCAGTCTACTTCAGAAACAGGCAATAGTGCACAAGGCATCATGAGACTATTTCGGCAGCCATTACCACAAGTCCCATTGGCAGATTTTTTAAAAAAAATCTCATTCGTCTGCTAACCAGTTCAAAATGCATTTAAATCCCCAAAGAACAGAAAAGATAAAACAACAGCATGAATTCAGAGTCATACACTGAGCACAACTGACTCCCTGGAACAGCATGATAAAAAAAAGGTGAGGAAATGGCCAGGCAGAAAGACATTAGCTGCCTGGCATAGAGAGGAATCTACCCATGAGCGCAACCCTGAACACCACCACAACAAGATTACAAATGCCATACTAGACGACTTTAGCAATTGAATTTGACCCATGTAAGTTGAGGCATGTATTTGTCAGTTTTGTTTTGAAAAAATATTGATAAAAAGGTATTGACTCCAATTCAGCAGGCATTTGAATCCTCTCCCGACTGGTTCTTACACACAAGGATGTAACCACAAAATGATAACTCTTGTCCCGTAAGTGTGTGAGGTGTCTTGCAGTGCTCTTCAGACGAGAATGAGAACTATCTTCCCCCTTCACACATACAAACTAAGCAGAATTGCACAACTAAAATTTTGATACTTCAGTGCAAAATACGGGGGGGGGGGGAATAACAGCTGCTACTCAGCCGCATGGATTTTTAAATATGAGGCACATTGGAGAAGGTGTTTGCTTTTTAAAAAAATCAATTAGCCAGTAGTTCTCTGGTTGCTCTATATGGTTTTTTTTTAAAACGGAAAAGGATATTTATTTTGCACAAGTAAATTTTACACAGATTGCAGACATCTTGTTGAGAAAAATTGTGGTTCTTGCCTCACTCTTACCTGGATGTACAGAACTGAAGATTCCTCACTGATGCTTTTATTGACATTGGGACACATATTCTTAAGTGAAACAATTAGTAATCAATGTCTTTAGTGGTCAAGTCCTAAAAGAAAGAATGTTCAAAATTCACAAAAAGCACAATTGGTTTAATATCAATTCAGTAATGCCTTTAATATATATTTCTAACAATAGTTGTTTTATTTTCCTCTTTACAGGACCTCATTAAAAAGTTAAGCCCTGTTGATATCTTACAAATAGAAAAACTAGGTTTTGAAAAAACAAGCCCAGGGCATGCTGGCAGTCCACAATGAAAGAAGAACTTAACCCTCCTTGTCTAGTTGTTTATATCTGTTGCTCCTTCTCTTTGAATAAAATAAATCTCTTTCATATTTAGAGTGCTGTGAGAAATAGCTTTTATGAAATGCAATGTAAAGCTGCCTAATATATTTTACAGCGTCTGAAGGGGTTGCATATTTAATACCACCAAAATATGGAGTTAATTATTTAGGATAGTGTTAGATAATTGAAAGAACTGAATGAGGAAATCAGAAGTATATTTTGACACATGCCATAAGTAAATCAAATGAAATGCTTTTTCTTCCCATCTGGAGGCCAGATGTAATTGATTCGTATGTCAGTTAATTACTGACAAGATACCTGAGAGCAGCAGAAAACTGTGTCCAAATTAAAAGGAGACAATTTGTTTTAAGATTCAAGTTAGGTGCTCAATCAAAGTCTAATCAGAAGTAACCCAGTGTTGGAAAAGAGAAGCTTCAATGTCTTTATAATTTCACAAAACACTTCATTAAGTGCATTCTGAAATGATGAGGGAAGCTACTCATTCTCAGTATGCCATGTTTCTGATTCATCTGAAAATCACATTCGGAACGTATTCAGCCCAGTTCAAACCAGTTTGTATGAGATCTGGATTGAGGCAGAACGATCCGAGTCTGTTCCAGAGCATAGCTGCAGGAATCTGAAGTTATATGGACTAACCACAGATGTCAGCAGCACTTAAAATGAGTAGGGAAAAGGCAGGTAACATGGCTGCAACTTGGTCAAAGATGGGAAAAGCCCAGGGGCTTTGATTTGTATTGGTTGCTGAGCTCACCATATGTGTGATAGGAATGACATCAGCGACAGAGGCAAATTGCTGGTGATGGAATGTTTCCTTAGGCCATGTGTACACAAAAGGAAACCTTTAATAAATGGTGGTTTTCCACTGATTATTTTTATTTATTTATTTATTTATTTATTTATTTACATTATTTATATACTGCCTTTCTTCTTCTTGGGGAACCAAGGCAGCTCAAAGCAGATAAAACAACAGATTTTTTTAAAAAACCATATAAATATCACATTTAAAAAAACAATTAAACATATAATGACATTTTAAAAACAAATTTAAAAACAATAGCTCAGTGTTTTAGATGTCTGACTGCAGAGGCAGAGGTTGAGAGTTCGATTCCCCACTGTGCGATTCTATGATGATGATGAACAATTAAAAATCTGTAAGGTAAGACCAGCATTCCTGAGACAACTCACTGCTTAAAAGCGTGCCTGAGGATGGAAGGACAAGAGTGTGGGAACCAACCTGGCTTCTTGGGGCAATGCATTCCAAAGCCTAGGAGCAACCATCGAGAAGGCCTCCCAAGAAGATCTTAAGAGCCGACAAGGCTCATATGGGAGGATGCGATCTTTCACATGATTATGACATGGACATTGCACAGGTGGAGGGTGCAACAGGATTTCAGCAACTAGATCTAAAATACTACCTGAAGGCTGAAAGTTCACCACTACTCTCCAATCACAGTGCTTGTAGGGAAGAATTGTGTGACATTATTAAGGCTAGATTGTCAGCAGCCTGTTTATTTAGCCCTTAGCTGTAGCTGTAAGGATGGAAGGACGTGGTGGTGCCGTGGGTTAAACCGCAGAAGCCTCTGTGCTGCAGGGTCAGAAGACCAAAAGTCGTAAGATCGAATCCACATGAGAGTGAGCTCCCGTTGCTTTGTTCAAGCTCCTCGCCAACCTAGCAGTTCGAAAGCATGCAAATGCGAGTCGATAAATAGGTACCACCTCAGTGGGAAGGTAACGGCATTCCGTGTCTAGTCGCACTGGCCACGTGACCACAGGAACTGTCTTCAGACAAACGCTGGCTCTATGGCTTGGAAATGGGGATGAGCACTGCCCCTTAGAGTTGGACACAACTGGACTAAATGTCAAGGGGAAACTTTACCTTTACCAAGGTAGCTGTTAGTACAGTACTGAGCAAATTGTATAATTGGTAGTGACTGGTCCAAGCTTGTTATCTGCCCTCCATCTCTGTCGTATAACTTCCAGCATTTTTGCTTTGTTGGTTAAATTCATTTAGCAAAGCTCTTTGCCTGTCTTTCAGTAGAAATTGGTTCATTGTTGTCTTTATTACCCGTTTTAATTACATTTATATGAGTGGGGAGCTGCATTTAATTTCTGATTGATTATATCTCCTCATTAGGTAAAGGTAAAGGTTCCCCTTGACATTTAGTCCAGTCGTGTCCGGCTCTAAGGGGCGGTGCTCATCCCCGTTTCCAAGCCATAGAGCCAGCGTTTGTCCAAGGCAGTTTCCGTTGTCACATGGCCAGCATGACTTAGGCACAGACCGTTGTCCTCATATGTCCTCATTACTTCATCTTAAATATGTGGCTCCCAGTTTCCATTAAATGTTTACTCCTACATTAGCCTTATATCTGAACATCAGATTCATTTAATCCAGTGGTTCTTAACCTTTGTTACTCGGATGCTTTTGAACTGCAACTCCCAGAAACCCCAGTCAGGACAGATGGTGGTGAAGGCTTCTGGGAGTTGCAGTCCAAAACTCCTGAGTAACCATAGGTTAAGAACCAGTGATTTAATCAGTCCTGAGGCATCTCAGCTCCTGCTGCACAAATTCACACGGTGCCCCTAGGAAGGAAGCAAAGCAGACTGATGCTCATTTGTCCCCGGCTGTTAATCCTACTCATGCTATCAAGAGGGCTGCAGTTCAGCCTCAAAGAGAGGCAGGCAGGAGGCAGCTGCCTTGCTCTCGCAGGTGAAGTCCCAGAGATGGAAGTGCTCTGGGTCACCATCACTGCAGAAAAGGCAGAGAATTGTCTAGGACCACTGGAAGGTGGTAGAAGATCCCCGGATTGCTAATTGCTATGATTGAAATGTTGTGGTGGGACCTTAAGCCACATTGTAAAGAAGAGTGAGCCCAAATTCCTCCACCTGTCAGGAGTTGTTCCTTTAAGTGAACAAGGGGTTAAATTTAATATTGTAGTAAAGCATGCAAAGTCAAGCCAATGCATGACTGATAGCATGCAGGTGGGACAAGCTTAGATAATGCTTGTTAAACATGTTCAGCTGCCATGTGTGCAATTATAGGCTGCTGACTCTATAAGCGAGTGTATGGGTGCAGCATTCTTGCCACTCAGGTGTGAGTCTGGTGGTCATTTGTTTTACTTGAATATATATGTTATGTTGCTCTGAGAAGTCTATGCCAATGTATATGTTGCCATGTATTTATGTCTAACCAAGCCTAAAATATTATGATATAAGTTGTAACAGAACTCTCTCTGTGCATTTTCTTACGTCTGGGTCTTTGTTCTGCCAATGAAGGGGAGGATTTGAAGCAGTTAGATAAGAGGTGCTGTGTAACTGGTTGTCTTTAGTTCCAAGGTTTGTTTTTCCCAGACAGAGTGCTCTTACTAGCTTCATATCCGAATCTGACTCCAAGCTTTTGGAGAAGCAATATCCATATAAAGCCTCTGGAGTTGGCCCCACGCCAACACCACCATGACTTACAAGACTGATAAAATCATATAGAAAATGATTACTTCAGGTTATTGCTGCTAAAGGTGGTTCCAGAAGCTGTTGAATCATAAGGTCTACGTAGTTTTTCACACATAGCTTCTCCATTTCGAGTTAAAAGAGGATGTACTCTTTTTTTCACATGGATGTAAGTGTTTAATGTTTTTTTTTAAAAAAAAATGTGATAGTTGTACCATGTTTTTAAATCTGTGGATTTATCTACTCTGAGCTGCTTTGGTTCCCTTGTAGGGAGAAAGGTGGCATATGAATAATATAAATAAAGTACGTAAATTTGTTTGAGCCTGAAGCAATCTGAACTAAATCAGGACTGAATTGCAACTTAGGCATCAGTCTCTAAACGAAAGCAAGAACCCTTACACAGCTGTAAATAAAACCAGTGGTACATCATTCTGCTGCTTGCTTCTTCTGAGTGACAGAGTGCCACCAGTATTCCATGCAGAGGAATGTGTGAAATTAGGTACTTATGTACATGATATTGTCTTTTTCAAAATAGCATGGCAGTTGTTTACATTGCTTGGATAAATATTATGACATCTCTACTGCACAAGTGTGTACTGTTCCTAAGATTACAAGTGAGAAATTATTTAACCCAGTTGTTCAGAGAATTTTCTGTAAAGTATTAATAACTTATTAGCACCCTGCAAATGTGCTATGTATTCCTGCAATGTAAAGTTCCAACCAGGCTGGTTCTTGTTTTCTTCATTTTGCTTTTGAACCATTTGGTTTGTTTCACTGAACAATTTTGTGAGCTGGAAAGTCACAGTCAAGGTGACTTGACTATCCCTCAGAAAGGCTTGCTTGGCCAGCCTATAAAGACTTAGTTGATACTGCAAGAGAGTTTGAGAGGCCTTTTCTTAGCTAAGTATTGCTTGCTACCCATAGTTTTAAATACAAGTGAAGTTCCAGATGGTGGGAGATTGGCAAGATAGTCATTCATCCATCCATCTATTCATTCATTTATTCATTCATTCATTCAGCTTGTATCCTGCTGTACTCTGAAGCACTACTCTGGACAGTTACAACACATATAACAGAGAGCAAAAATAAAGATAAAAACATTAAAAGCAACATCAGTAACCCTAAAGACATAGGGCACAGAATAGTCATATAAAACTATATGACTATATAGGACAGAGGAAAGAAGGGGGAAAGTGATCAGCTAGGTCCGTGCGGAAAACCTCCTAGATTTTTACCCCGCTGCTCTAGACTATGTCTACTCGGGGCGGCTTACATCAATAAAAACATCAATATCTCATGGATAAAATCACAATAATACAATTATAACAATTAAATTCCAAACAAGATATTGCCAAGATGGCATGACTTAAAAAAGAGAGAGAAAAGAAAGAGAGAGAGAGAGAGAGAGAGAGAGAGAGAGAGAATGAATGGGATTGTATCACAGGGGTAGGGGTGGGGTTCTGGTTGTGGATGAAAATTGCTTGGAACAGAAATTGCTAGAAAGCTTGCCAAATATAAACCACCCTTGAAATGTCACCAACGTTTGAATGTATTTAAATGAAGCAGCCAGGCTTAATTCCTTGTAGAGAAGGGGTGCAAACTATGAGAAGAAGCTTTTCCGATTCCTACCTTTTCAGCCAGTGAAGCTGAAAAAGAGCCAAAAGCCCCCTCCCGCAGAAACGTCCTGGCTGTCAGAAGCAAGAAGAAAACATTGCGAAATGCCAGGCACAGCTAATCAATCCTGTTAAATCTCTGAGCAGCATTAATGTTACTTTTAAGCCCAACGTTTCCATTTCAACATTTCACAGTAATATGCGGCCTCTAAAATGGAAGGAACTTTCTAGTGAGCGAGGAATGGATTAACCATGGTTTTGGCATTAACCAGTCTAAAATTCGGGACTCTAGCAACTGTATATAAAATGAATTCAGCACCCAAGAGGTGGCTTTAGAATGTCAGCAGTTCAAGCTTGGAGAATTTCGAGAAACCTACTCCTCAGACATGGGTGTTTATCACCTACGTGGGCAAACATTACCAGAGGAGAAAAAGTCTTCACCAGAATTGCATTTAGAATTCTTCAATCCTACTTTTGACTATAGTGGCTCAATATTCAGATGCTAAATATTTCAGACCCATGATGATGATGAAGATGAGCACCAGCAACAGCAACAGCAGCCATTTATCTTTTCTATAGTCTCTTAAAGAGTTTATGTACTTCAAGTGTTTTATCTGTCTAGTTTTTTTTTTCAATCATTATCATTACCCCCTTTATTATAGGTAAGAGCTCTGTGGCTGAGCAATGACTGTCTTGGTTAAAGCTACCTAATGAATTCACAGCACAAGTCAGCTTCAAACGAGAAAGGACTCAATTCAGTCACGTAGCCACAAAAACCTTCCTGTGTGCCAAAGTTTCTTATTTATTTGTTTATTTGTTTGTTACATTCATATACCACCCATCTTGTGGCAAGCCACAACTGTGGATGACGTACAGCAAGTAAACCTATCCCTCCCACCCCACAACCATCCAAAAAGACAAACCAAATTCCTCGAGAAACTATGATGGTGATAGCTTTAAAAATAATTAAAAACCAGACATCAGACAATAAATCATCAGGTTTCCTGCAAGGGAAGGATACTCTTAGAGGCCTCTTTTAAAAGCACAGCTTTCACTAGCTTTCTGAAGGTGCCGCGGGAGAGAGCATGGTAAACTTTTGCAGGTAACATATTCCAAAGCCTTGTGGCCACCACCAAAAAGGTCCAGTTTCTCAACAAGTAAGCCCAGAGGTGGCACAGGTACAATACCTTTCAGATATTGCCATCTGGATTTTGTGAACCTAGGTACATGTCCATTAGCATGAGTATTGTACATGCTAGTGCATTTTAAGGCTATTTAGGTTTTAAACAGTTTCTCTGTTTTTCCAAGCCACCATGAAAGTATGATTTCATGTTTTCCTGCAAAGAAAAAGATTCCATGTATTCGTGAAGGCTTTCACGGCCGGGATCTAATGGTTGTTGTGGGTTTTTTGGGCTCTTTGGCCGTGTTCTGAAAGTTGTTCTTCCTAACTTTTTGCCAGTCTCTGTGGCTGGCATCTTCAAAGGACAGCACTCTGTGCTGTGCCCGAAAAACCCACAACAACCAAAAAGATTCCAGTTGCAAGGAATTTGTGCATGTGAGCACCTGCAAGGGATGGTGTTTCATGCCATTCTAGTGTTGCTTATTTTTTTTTGTTCAAAAAAAATGCAAATACTTTTTAAAAATCCTAGGTACTTTAAAGGTAAAGTGCAATTTCTCCGATAAAGGCACTTTTTGTTTTTTGATAGTATTAAATAGAGAGAGGGAGAGAATTTCTGACAAGTCAATTAGTCATTTGGTCTTGAAATTATTAGCTACATTAAAATGAAATCAGTATGGATTTTTCTCTCCTTCAGCAAAAGAATACATTGAATGGGGAGGTACATTTGCAAAAGACAGGCATCATTACTGAATGATATGAGAATGAGACAGAAAGAGAGGGATGGGGAGGGGAAGAGCCGGGGGGGGGGGGAGCTCTTTGTTTCTGTTCCATAGGGCTGGAATGAGTAAATTAGATCACTGAAATAAAGTCTCATCATCGGCACAAACTTTAAAACAATTTGAGGTCCTTTGAACCTTTCAAGAAAAGCCAATGAAGTATTTGAGGAAGGAAATCAATAAGGCATCTTAAAGGTTTCTTCTTTTCCTGCCCACAGGCTGTGAGCTTTCTCTCTGAAGTTCTTTTCCCTGTACATCCAACAGCATTGGAGGAACTGGATTTTTCCTTCACTCCGCATGAATCCATCGCTAAGGTAAAAGGAAATTAAAAGCTGTTTCTCAGTGATACAAGTGTTTTGTGTGTCTTTCTCCAACAAGGGAGGCATTTCAGAGGAATTTCAAAATACATATTTATGTATGTCAACTCAGTAGATTATTTTAATGTGGAATTTATCTATGCACAAGGGAATCCCATTAAATTTAGTAGGACTTGCTCATGGGAAAGTGAATGTAGAGATTACAAGCTAAACATTGACTTTCTCATTCTTTGGAACATTACAACTTGTTTGCTTGTCTGTCCATGTGTGTAAAGACCCATTGGCCAAAATGTCCTGTTGCTTAGGATAATATATCAGACTAGAGTAGGCCCATAGAATTAATTTGATTTTAGGTAGTCTACTTCTCCATATGTTCCATTAATTCAAACAGGTGCACCCTAACTGCAACACGCCATGCTAATATAAGTGACAGTTAAAGCAGACCCATTTGATTTAATGGAACTTATGAAGGAGTTGACTCGCCAAATCCTCATGAATTCAATAGGCTTACTCTAGTATACTTTACTACACTAAGCAACAGAATTTTGGCCATTGGCAGATTTTTTTTCTTCAATTTTCTTTTTGGAAACATTCAGAACAGAAAATGAAATTTGGTATACATAGAGCAGCATGTCCTGATTACCATACCATGGAATGTTTTAACTCACAATGTTGGTAATTAGTCTCACATCAAAAGGTTAGTGAACAAGACCACTGCATTAGATCCCATTTATGCCTGCAAGTACATGCTGAGGGATGTGCATAATCGTTGTCTAGTCGTTTAGTCGTGTCCGACTCTTCGTGACCCCATGGACCAGAGCACGGCAGGCCCTCCTATCGTCCACTGCCTCCTGTAGTTGTGTCAAATTCATGTTGGTTACTTCGAATACACTGTCCAACCATCTCATCCTCTTTCGTCCCCTTATCCTCTTGCCATCATATTTTTCTAACATCAAGGTCTTTTCCAAAGAGTCTTCTCATGAGATGGCCAAAGTACTGGAGCCTCAGCTTCAGGATCTGTCCTTCCAGTGAGCACTCAGGTTTCATTTCCTTTAGAATTGATAGGTTTGTTCTCCTTGCAGTCCAAGGGACTCTCAAGAGCCTCCTCGAGCACCACAATTCAAAAGCATCAATTCTTCGGCAGTCAGCTTTCTTTATGGTCCAGCTCTCACTTCCATACATCACGACAGGAAAAACCATAGCTTTGACTATGCGGACTTTTGTTGGCAAGGTGATGTCTTGGCTTTTTAAGATGCTGTCAAGGTTTGTCATCGCTTTCCTCCCAAGGAGCAGGGGTCTTTTAATTTTGTGGCTGCTGTCACCATCTGCATTGAAAGTAAAATCTGTTACTGCCTCCATATTTTCCCCCTCTATTTGCCATGAGGTGATGGGACCAGTAGCCATGGTCTTAGTTTTTTTTTTTTTTTTTTTGATTTTGAGTTTTAGATCGTTTTTTGCACTCTCCTCTTTCATCCTCATTACAAGGTTCTTTAATTACTCCTCACTTTCTGCCATCAGAGTAGTATCATCTGCATATCTGAGGTTGTTGATATTTCTTCCAGCAATCTTAATTCCGGTTTGGGATACCTCCAGTCCAGCCTTCCGCATGATGTATTCTGCATATAAGTTAAATACTCGCTGGGTATTTTCAAGAAACAACTGAAAACATGGATGTTTAGGCAGGCCTTCCCCCTTTCCAGTTAACTCCTAATTATTCTCTTTTCTTTTTCTACCACAGTATACCTTGTTTCTTGCTATCTTGGAAAAATTTATTATTTCTTTTTGTTAATGCTAATTATGTTATGTGGTATGTTATATGTTTAATTGTCTTATAGAGTGTGTTGTAAGCCGCCTAGAGTGGTCACATTTGACCAGATAGGTGGGGTATGTATGTATGTATGTATGTATGTATGTATGTATGTATGAATGAATGAATGAATGAATGAATGAATGAATGAATGAATGAATGAATGAATGAATGAATGAATAAATAAATAAATAAATAAATAAATAAATAAATAAATAAATAAATAAATAAATAAATAAATAAATAAATATAAATGGGCAGGGGGACAATATACAGCCTTGTTGTAGTCCTTTCCCCATTTTGAACCAATCAGTTGTTCCATATACAGTTCTAACTGTTGCTTCCTGTCCCACATATAGGTTTCTCAGTAGGTAGATAAGGTGGTCAGGCACTCCCATTTCTTTAAGGACTTGCCATAGTTTGTTGTGGTCCACACAGTCAAAGGCTTTTGCATAGTCAATGAAGCAGAAGTAGATTTTTTTTGGGAACTCTCTGGCTTTCTCCATAATCCAGCACATGTTAGCAATTTGGTCTCTAGTTCCTCTCCCCCGTCGGAATCCAGCTTGTACTTTGGGAGTTCTCGGTCCACATACTGCTGAAGCCTACCTTGGAGGATTTTGAGCATAACCTTGCTAGCGTGTGAAATGAGTGCAATTGTACAGTAGTTGGAGCATTCTTTGGCACTGCCCTTCTTTGGGATTGGCATGTAGACTGATCTTTTCCAGTCCTCTGGCCACTGCTGAGTTTTCCAAACTTGCTGGCACATTGAATGTAGCACCTTAACAGCATCATCTTTTTAGATTTTAAAAAGTTCCACAGGAATGCCATCACCTCTACTGGCCTTATTGTTAGCCAGGCTTTCTAAGGCCCACTTGACTTCACTCTCCAAGATCGAGCTTAAAGACCAGTGATCTTGCAAACAGGCATGATTTTACAGGCTCCGTTTCCTC